>NW_023416887.1:376671-383067 GCF_002922805.2 Oryzias melastigma | reverse complement strand
CCTACAGTAGTTGGATAATAAAAGTGTAGCTAAATGCTAAAAACAACCAGGATGCTGATGCAGGATGGTCATCTGGACCCCATAAGAGAGCATGAGGGTTAAAAGTATACAAGAATTCTTTTTAAATGTGCCAAGAACTGTGCACTTGAAAAACTCTGAATTTTCATTATGGTATTTCTCTTTAAATCATCATCTGTGGAGTAGTAGGATTTCAGGGTTTATTTTTTTTCTTGCTCAATATGTATCGAAACGTGATGCTCCTTTAGAGGTAAGTATCGAACCGTGAGCAAACTGCATCGTGCATCCTTACTAAATAGTAACTGGTGTTGAAAGCTTCTGGAAAAGACAGGCCTTTGCCAACTTCCAATCAAGACGTTCTGTTAAAACTGACAGAAATCAACCCCAGTGGACTCCAAATACTCTAAAAATATGTTTTTCTAGCATGGCGGAGGACACACACTTAATGGAAATTATACAATGATATACACAGTGTTATATTATTATACATTATATTAAAAGATAATACAGTGGGCTTTAATAAGTCCAATCCCAGCTAACAGAGACATATATGGATTGGAATGGACTGCTAGAAACTTTTTCTAACAGCATTTTTTCATCTGCTTCTGATTCAAAATGATTTGATAAAATAAATTCTCAGAAATTTTATTTTTATCAAATTTTTTTAAATACATTTCCTCTGTCAGAAAAATGCTTCTAAGTTAAAAACAAAAAAACAAAAACACAATTTAAATTGGAATGGGTTTTCAAAGAGTTTTATTCAGCAAACCCCAGATCAGAAGAGACTAACTAAACTGGTTTGTAGTGTGTAGTGATAAAATTTTCAGAAAAATTGAAGCTCAGCAGTCCAGCACACACAAGTCAAGCTAGCATGTTCTTCCAGAGTACGTCTTCCAACACTGGAAGGAGGATTCCTTCTTTGCCTACCAGTTTCTGAATGGGATCAACCCCATGGTGATCAAGCGCATTGAAGCCCTTCCTGAAAACTTCCTTGTGGCTGATAAGGTCTTCCAAAATGATCCAGTCGATCTGAACACAGAAATGGAGGTAAACATCAACACAGACAGATGTTTTCCTGGACTGTAGACTGTCTACATGCAGAGTGACTCTCTGCTGCTTTCATTTCAACAGAAAGGAAACATTTTCCTGTGTGACTACAAGATTCTGGACAAAGTGACAACAAACACCATCGACGGCAAGAAGCAGTACCTGGCTGCTCCACTCGTCCTGCTCCACCAGATTGAAGACAGGATGATGCCCATCGCGATTCAGGTGATCGAGAGAATCCTGCAAGATGACAGATATGGGAACTGGGATCTTCAGTATCCCAGTTCACACCAACTGAAATGTGCTGTAAGGTGTAGGTTCTTGGGTCTCTTAAAAGTGAGATTCTTCAATGTCCAAATGATAAATGGAGAGTTCCAACATAGCAGATGGGAGAATCCTGATAGCCCCTCGTAATGTGTACAACAATCTACACATACTGAGATTCATGAAGTGGGACCTCCTCTCTTCCTGGTTGATGATCAGAATGTATATCGGGGTGGCCAACCTCCACCGGGCCTGTTTTCAAGTTCTCCTTGACCAGCTTGGTGCTGATTAGCTGACTCAAGTGACTCCACATCTTGATTGACTGAACACACCTGATTTAGATAGTCAGCATCAAGTGATCCACGGAGAGCTGGAAAACAGGCGGAGAGGTGGCTCTTGAGGGAAAGGGTTTGCCACCCCTGATGTATTAGATAAACATTTCAACAGTCCCTAAAGTCCCCTGTATATAAAATATAAAAATGTCCATCAATCTGGGTAATGTCCAGCCGTATGGTTCTGATCCGGATGTCAGCTGGGACGAGGAAGTGAAGATCTTCATGGACCGAGCCATATTATAGCAGGAGGTGTATCTTTTCTCCTCTTTTTCTCCACATTCATACATGAACACCGATGAACATAGAATGAATTTAGAAAAAAATCTGCTAGTTTTTTATCAGGAATGATCTGTTTATTTGTTGTTTGATCTTCTCCTGCAGTTGAAGCAGAATCCAGGACAGGACAACCCCGTCTTCCTTCCCTCTGACTCTGAGAATGACTGGCTGTTGGCAAAGCTGTATGTGAGAAGTGCAGACTTCAACCTGCATGAGCTCAACTATCACCTGCTGCGCACTCACCTGCTGGCTGAGGTTTTTGCTGTTGCTCTAAAGAGAAACTTACCCAGAGTGCACCCTGTTTACAAGGTACCTGAAGATGTTCAGTTCAGTTCTGCTTTATTGTGGAGTAATGGGATAATTGAGACACTAAAAAAATATCTTTTAAGATCAGTGGGAATACATTTTCAAGACAACAGCTCAGTAAAAAATATGATCCAAATTCAAACTGTTATTAGATATTGTTTTGTTGAATGCTGTTGATCAAAGCACCAGAAGAAACAGTAAGAAGACCTGAAGAAAGTCAGAGTTCATCTTACGTCTTATCCCAATCCCCGTGCAGAGTGCTGATTTAAAAACTAATCTGAAAAATTCTTCAAAAAAATGTAACATAATACTGGAAGTTTGTTACTCAGTGCAAAACATATTTAATACACAGAACAGGTTATAAACTGATCAAAGCTTAAAAAACTGAAGGAAGAAATAGTTCAGTCTGGCTATTAAAACCCATTCTAAATACAATTTTTAAATACTAACTTTGGCTGAAATAAGTGGAAAATTAGATAAAAATAAATATAAATATTTCTAAAACGCATGAGAAGGAAAAAATAATTCACATGAAGGTGAACAAGTTACAGATGTTATCCACTTTGAGATTTCCAAAGAAAACTATAAACAAAACTGAAATAATAAATCTCCAAAAGGAATTAATAATTACATATTTGTAGTAATTATATTATCTGAGTTCTGTAGACCTGCTATTACTTCAAAAAGTAAACTGGGATGTAGGAAGAGAACACTGCTGGTATTCTTTTCTGTTTGACAGGGATTTGGGGGGTTCAGATTGGAGCAGAGACTAGAATGTTGGAATAAGAAGTCACGTTCTGTGTGGGTCTTAATCGCATGATCAGATTAAAAAAAAAAAGTCATGCGTCTCTGATATTGTTTAGGGGGCCGAGCCAAATGTGGAAGCGGGCCTTACTTTAGGGACCCCAGGGGTTTTAAGGGTAACTAAACCCTGAATAAACTTTTTTGTTTGTTGACTTCTATAAATGAGGCTTTAGAAGTGTTGTCTGTTGGTCATTTTCGACAAATTAAAATAAACTTGTTTAATTCGTGAAAATATTGTCAAAAACCGTCTGTGTGATGCCCCCTACAGGTTGAATCAAGCTGTTCTTAACCAGCCGCCCAGTGGACAGCGTAAACTAGAGAGCTCTGCTCCCCAGGCTCCTGCAGATCTAGCCAGGCTAAGAGTCCCTGGGCAGCTGCAATTGCTCTGCTTGCCCGCTCCTGGTTAGCTGCCCAGCAGCCTGGAGATCCACCGCGAGTATAGTTATAATACCCAGGATCACTCTAACTTCATGGGTTTATGATATTTTTCTTATTTTCATCAAGACAATAATAAAAAGATCCCACATTTTTATTATTATTTCCCCCTCTATGGTTAAAGCTCAAACTGGACCACAGACAGACAGAAGTAATGACACGGCCCTCAGGTGCAGATCTCGCTACAAGACTGAAGGAACACAGAACCCGGAGAGACTCTGAAAGATCTGGTGAACCCAGACACAGCGATGTGTTTGACTGTTCTTTGTAGAGCTCTCCAAAACATATAAACCCAAACTACAACATCATCCATGTTTTCCATGATGTGGCAACAAATGAATTCCAGATCAACTTCAGTGGTTGCTCTGCAGCAGTGGCGTCAAAGCGTCAAGGCTATAAGCAGTAAATTTGATGCATGCACGCAAATATGACGTTCCTGTTACACATGCAGGTGTGAATGCACCATTAGAAATTACAGCTCTAAACAAAAAGGATAAAAAAGTAATTTTCTGTTTTCTAGCTTCTTGTCCGTCACACACGCCACACTCTGCAGATCAACTTCTTGGCTCGCCATATTCTTATCTCAGAGGAAGGCGTTTTCAATAAGGTTTGGAGGGAAAAAATCAAATGAACCTGAAATTTTTACTTTCCTGTAAAGTAATTTGTTGATTGTTATGCAGTTTGCAGCCTCTGGTGGGGAAGGTTTGCCACACCTCATCGGGAAATTTCTCTCCAACCTCACCTACAAGTCTCTCTGCATACCTGATGACATTGAGGACCGAGGTCTGAAAGATGTGAAAAACTTCTACTACAAAGAAGACGGACTGAATCTGTGGAACATCATGCACAGGTTCACTGAAAGTTTCTGTTTGTCGTCTTCAAAGTCCATGTTTGAGACAGACAGTGTGGAGAGAGTTCAGGGTTTCTGCTTTGTGTGGAAGAAGTGATGCTACAGAATGAGCTGTGGTGGAGATGATCCATGAAGGAGCTGAAGAACTCAACTGAACACAGAATAAATGTCTTCAAGCTCCTTCTTTGGTTTTTAACATTTTTTCTGACACTTTACTAAAATGTGATTAACTGCAGCAATAGAAAGTGTTCATCAGGAACATTTCAATATGTAAAAGAAATTCATTTTTTGAAGAAAATGTCAACACAGTTAAAGAAATATTTAAAGTTTGGTTTTCAGGATTTCAGTATATTTTAATATATATATATTTTTTCTACATGCTTTTGTTTCTCAAAGTTTTGTGACAAAGATTCTCGGCTACTACTATACGGATGATGGCGTGGTTCAGAAAGACGATGAGCTGCAGAACTGGATCAAGGAAATCTTTGAACATGGATTTCTGAAGAAAGAAGAGACTGGTGAGAAAATCTCCCCAGTCTCCTGATTGTTACTGTTGATCTTCAAATGTTTATCACACTTGTCTTGATCCTCTTCTAACATCATCATTAATCTCTGGTTCATCTCCTGCATCTCAGCTTTTTGTTTTTTCAAAGTAAAACGTTTTCTAACAAAACATCATCACTGATCTTGTTAATGCACACCCACCATTTCATTCTTGCTGACATTTTTGATCAGTCTACACATTCCTAAACCACTTCAACCTGCTTGGAGGTGTCATTTATTCATTCACACTTTGTTCCACTGAACTGTTTAAGTGTCTAATGATGATGAAGAAACATTCAATAATCTACATTACAAAGAGAAAACCCCAAACTTCATCTGTTTGCCTCTATTTTGAGACGTGATGCCATGTTTTGTTCCAATCCTCAGGCATCCCACAGAAGTTCACCACTGTGTCTGAGCTGGTCAAGTTTGTTACCATGGTGATGTTCACCTGCTCTGCCCAGCATGCAGCTGTGAACTCTGGACAGGTGAGTGCTGCAGATTGAGTGCACGGCGGTGTTGTGGTTTTCACAACAGTAAGGCTATGTTTAAATCCCAGCTGTGGACAGCCTGCATGTTCTGATTGTGCATGTGTGAGTTTCCTCCTCAAATCATGTTTCATAGGTCAACTTGTGTCTTTTAATTTCCTCAACTGTAAATGTGCTTGGTTGTTTGTCTCTTTGTGGCCCTGCAATGGACTGTGAAACTGTCCAGGATTAACTCCACCCTCCCCTTTTAGTCATTGGATGAGCTCCAGCATTCCTGTGACATCTGATGGGACCAAAGTGGGTTTAGAGAAAGAATGGATAGATGTCTTAGACCAGTATTGCCCACCTCTTGTCCTCGGGGACCACTGTCCTGCATTGTTCCAATCCAACCCTTCCCTAACACACCTGCTGGTGTTGACTGTCATCAGAGACCCGATGAGCTGAATCAGATATGCATAAGCAGGGCAACATGGAAAACCTGAAAAAGTGTTCTCAGAAAACCAAGGTTGGGAAACACTGTAATTCTGGTTCACACCGAATGCGATTCACAAGACAAATTCGCGTGCCCCGCCCCTTTTGCTGCGTGGCGAATTCGCTGCTCGCTGTCTGTCAAAAAAGTGTTTTGAGCTTGATGCTGCAGCTGCGCGTTGGAGGATCAACCAGCTGATGTTATTAGCCTGAGCGCTAAATGGATCAGTGTCTGTGTTATCTAACTTTCAGTGAATGAAAGACATGAAAACATTGATGATCATGTCTCTATGTCTGGGCTTTTGAGATTATTCAAATGTTTTCCCGGGGGCTTCACTCTCACTCTGGAGACTGTGTTTTCTATAACAGCCGCTTCTGTGGTGTTTCTGTCTCTGACTGAGTTTGAAGGCTCAATGCCTCGCAGTAACCCAAAAGGGGAAAAATGAATAAACACACAAAAAATAAAAAAAATAAGGGGCCTATTTCAATCATTGTTTCAATTAAATTTAAGAAAAATATCTCAAAGTCCAGAAGGTCCAAGGAGACACCCCCTCACCATGAG
>NW_023416887.1:372149-374852 GCF_002922805.2 Oryzias melastigma | reverse complement strand
CATTGGATGAGCTCCAGCATTCCTGTGACATCTGATGGGACCAAAGTGGGTTTAGAGAAAGAATGGATAGATGTCTTAGACCAGTATTTCCCAACTCTTGTCCTCGGGGACCACTGTCCTGCATTGTCCTGCTCTAACACACCTGCTGGTGTTGACTGTCATCAGAGACCCGATGAGCTGAATCAGATGTGCATAAGCAGGGCAACATGGAAAACCTGAAAAAGTGTTCTCAGAAAACCAGGGTTGGGAAACACTGTAATTCTGGTTCACACCGAATGCGATTCACAAGACAAATTCGCGTGCCCCGCCCCTTTTGCTGCGTGGCGAATTCGCTGCTCGCTGTCTGTCAAAAAAGTGTTTTGAGCTTGATGCTGCAGCTGCGCGTTGGAGGATCAACCAGCTGATGTTATTAGCCTGAGCGCTAAATGGATCAGTGTCTGTGTTATCTAACTTTCAGTGAATGAAAGACATGAAAACATTGATGATCATGTCTCTATGTCTGGGCTTTTGAGATTATTCAAATGTTTTCCCGGGGGCTTCACTCTCACTCTGGAGACTGTGTTTTCTATGACAGCCGCTTCTGTGGTGTTTCTGTCTCTGACTGAGTTTGAAGGCTCAATGCCTCGCAGTAACCCGAGAAGGGAAAAATAAAAGCAAACACACAAAAAATAAAAAAAATAGGGGGCCTATTTCAATCATTGTTTCAATTAAATTTAAGAAAAATATCTCAAAGTCCAGAAGGTCCAAGGAGACACCCCCTCACCATGAGGCGGCTCTCCCTCTGCGGGCATATATTGAGGGAGCTCTGCCGGTTCCCAGAAGGCTGGCAGCAGCCAATGAGCCGCCAATGACCAATGGAGGATGAAGCTCTGGAAACCCCATGGCCTCAGCGGATTAAGAAAATAGTTCATGACAAAAACACTTGCATTGTATTAGTATTCTACCCGTTGTTCGAGTCACTGAAAACGTCACGTGCCCAAATCTGAGTTCCTGATTGGCTGACGCAACGCAGCGACCTGTCCAAATTTAGATATTTGAGCTCTGGCCGCGCCGCATTGTTTCCAGACCGCTGCACTCGTTGCTCAGATCCCACCGCAGGACTTCAGATCGCCTCAATTCATTTCTGTGCCATTGACTTAAGACTGAAACTGGCTTTAGGAAGTATCTCCTCCTGAACCAGATATTTCTGCCTTTACTTTTCTGCAGTATGACTTTTATGGATGGATGCCAAACGGCCCCTCCACCATGCAGGAGCCCCCACCCACCAAGAAGGGAGAGGTGACCAAGGCCAGAATCATGGGAGCACTGCCTGACGCTCGAACCACAGCTTTCAACATGGGGACAGTTTGGGCCCTCAGCACACCTCCCAGTGATGCTGTAAGTCATGTGAACCTCATGCTACAAAAGTTTCTCAGTTCTGTGAAGAGACTTTTTCTTCAAGTCAGACAAATGTTTGGGTTCCTTTTGACACAGAGCTGGTTTTGTCATTTCAGAAATTTCTTCCAGACTTCAAGGAGGAATATTTCACAGAGGACGGTCCTTGTGAGGAAATCCAAACGTTCAAATCCCAGCTCCAAGATTTGAGCAATAACATCACAAAGAGGAACAAGACCATAGAGCTGCCGTACACTTACCTGGATCCAGCGTGTGTGGAGTGGAGTGTGGATATATAGAGTGCAGGCCACTGCAGGAGACCAACACTCCTTCAGCTTAATGATTTCAGCGTTTTCTTTAAAAAACAACTAAAAACATCTTTTTAAAATAGCTTTTTCTTAATTCTGTTTTTATATTCTGTGTTTTACTGTGAAACACTGTGATTTTTATCTTGAAAGGGGCTATATAAATAAAGATTATTATTATTATTTGCTTCCTAGGAGAATTTAATTATTTTTTTCTGCTTTCTTTATAATCACACATGTTTGAGACAGAAATTAATGGTGGTGTTTCTTTGCAGAATTACTTTGTTCTTCTGTGTGTGATTGCTGTTCATCTATTTGATGTGTTAAATCAAAACTGCAAATCATCTGTAATGTTAATCCTTTAACAGTTTATTCTCTTAAAAATCAAACTTTATCTTTCTTAACCTCTTGAAGCAACAATAAATAAGCCGTCTAAACAAAGTTCTTGTGCGTACTTCTTTGAGCTCCATAAAAGCCTGACGAGACCGTGAAGAACCGACAACTAAAGTTGTTTGGGGTGGCGAAGGGGACCAAGAGGTCTGAGTGGGGTGACAAGAGGATGGCAAAGGGGAAGGAGTTGACATGACTAAACACATGATCCTGGTTTTATGTTCTAATAATTCCTGTAGCATGGCATGTTTAGAGGTGCACAGTGATTAGCAATCGTGCCTCACAAGGAAGGCTCAAGATCGCTGGGACCTTTCTGTGTGGAGTTTGCATGTTCTTCTTGCGCATCATAAATCTTTGTTGGTAAGTAATTGGTGTTTTTCACATAACTTATGTGGTGGAGTATTTCTGAATCTGAAGAAAAGAATCAAATCTTAACAGTATATATAAAGTTTTATTGAGTAGTAAAGAAATTCAGGAATTGCACGCCGATCAGACGTGTAGAGAAGTCTCGCTAAATTACAGTCCTGAACGATGACCGATAAGGCTTCTTACGCCGGAGTCACACAGGACGCGATAGCGCCGCGCAGCGGCGCGGAGCGGAGAGCGCGCCGCTTCGCGGCGCTCTATTGGTCAC
>NW_023416887.1:369788-371819 GCF_002922805.2 Oryzias melastigma | reverse complement strand
GTGTGTGGAGTGGAGTGTGGATATATAGAGTGCAGGCCACTGCAGGAGACCAACACTCCTTCAGCTTAATGATTTCAGCGTTTTCTTTTAAAAATCAACTAAAAACACATCTTATTAAAATAGCTTTTTCTTAATTCGTTTTTTATATTCTGTGTTTTACTGTGAAACACTGGGATTTTTGTCTTGAAAGGGGCTATATAAATCCAGATTATTATTATAATTTGCTTCCTAGGAGAATTTAATTATTTTTTTCTGCTTTCTTTATGATGACACGTTTGTGACAGAAATTAATAGTGGTGTTTCTTTGCAGAATTGGTTTGTTCTTCAGTGTGTGATTGCTGTTCAACTATTTGATGTGTTAAATCAAAACTGCAAATCATCTGTAATGTTAATCCTTTAACAGTTTATTCTCTTAAAAATCAAACTTTATCTTTCTTAACCTCTTGAAGCAACAATAAATAAACCGTCTGAACAAAGTTCTTGTGCGTGCTTCTTTGAGCTCCGTAAAAGCCTGACGAGACCGTAAAGAACCGAAAACTGAAGTTGTTTGGGCTGGCAAAGGGGACCAGGAGGTCTGAGTGGGGTGACAAGAGGATGGCAAAGGGGAAGGAGCTGACATGATTAAACACATGATCCTGGTTTTATTTTCAAATAATTCCTGTAGCATGGCATGTTTAGAGGTGCACAGTGATTAGCAATCGTGCCTCACAAGGAAGGCCATAGATCGCTGGGACCTTTCTGTGTGGAGTTTGCACGTTCTTCTTGCGCATCATAAATCTTTGTTGGTAAGTAATTGGTGTTTTTCACATAACTTATGTGGTGGAGTATTTCTGAATCTGAAGAAAAGAATCAAATCTTAACAGTATATACAAAGTTTTATTGAGCAGTAAAGAAATTCAGGAATTGCACGCCGATCAGACTAAATCAGAGTCCTGAACGATGAGCGATAAGGCTTCTTATAGAGCTGGACAAACAACTTCATGATAAGAGGTTCAGTTCCTCCAAGGTTGTGCAAAGTTTTTTCAGTTTTCCCCATAGTGGAGTTGAACATGCTGTCATTGACCTCTTTAGACCAGAGCAAAGGGGGTGTGTGTTTTCTGATAAATGATCTTTGGAGCACAATGTTATAGAGAATCAAACTTGCACTGTCAGGCTTGAATGCCTTTTATCTTCCCCGGGAGTTTTCAGTGGTGTTCTTACGTGCTGTGTACATTCACTCACGGGCTGATAACTATAGTTCTCAGTGAATTAAGTGATATTTTACACAAATTTGAGAGTTCTTATCCTAACGCTGTGGTCATAACAGCAGGAGCCTTTAATAATTCTAATCTCATAGTTGTTTTTCCTAATTATCATCAGCATGTGAAATTCCCTACTAGAGGATTACATATCTTAGACTACTGCTACAGCAACATTAAGTCAGCTTATTTCTCCACTCTAGGACCAGCTTTTGGCAGATCTGATCACTCTTCTGTTCTTTTCTTACCCACATATATAGACAGACAAAGCCAGTACAGTGTTTGGACCAAAGACACTCAGTTACAAGGTTGTTTTGATGCTAAGGATTGGTCTGTCTTCCAGTTGGAATACATTATTGAATACTGTGAAGCAGTGACTGGTTACAGTGAGGGAAAAAACTATTTGAACCCAAGCTGATTTTGTAAGTTTGCCCACTAAAAAATAAATGATCAGTCTATAACTTCAATGGTAGGTTCATCTGAACAGTGAGAGACAACAATGACAAAAAAAATCCAGAAAAATGCGTTTCAAAAAAAGTTATAAATTAATTTGCATTTCCATGAAGGAAATAAATATTTGATCCCCTATCCGTCAGCAAGATCTCTAGCTCCCAGGTGGGTCTTATACAGGTAACAAGCTGACATTGACTTCTCAGCTTGTTACCTGTATAAAAGAGACCTGTCCACAGAAGCAATCAATCAATTAATCCAGATGCCAAACTCTGCACCATGGCCAAGACCAAAGAGCTTTCCAAAGATGTCAGGGACAAGATTGTGGACCTACACAAGGCTG
>NW_023416887.1:363506-367237 GCF_002922805.2 Oryzias melastigma | reverse complement strand
CTACTTCAAGGAGAACAACCCACAGCGCACGTGGAGAGGACTGAACACTATAACCTCCTGGAAAACGAGGAGAATTTTTTACTGTTAATGACGACTCACTGCTAAACGAACTTAACCAGTTCTATTATAAGTTTGATACTGGTAATAATGGTGACGCCGGAGTCACACAGGATGCGATAGCGCCGCGAAGCGGCGCGGAACGGCGTGCGCTTCCATTCGGCGCCCATGTTAACCTATTGCGTCGGTCACACCAAGCACGGAGCGACGCGCAGCGGCGCGGAGGGTCCGCGCGGTGCAGCGCAACGTTTCGGCGTCTGGCCTATTTCTTCCGCGCGACGCGAGGGCTCCGCGTCAATACTGGCAGGAAGTTGCGTCAAAATACATGAGAAAATCCGGTTTATTTTCAAAATAGAACCAATTTTTCACAATAAAACGCCGCGATTGACAAATGTGATCATGTTGTTGTGTCTAAACAGACTGTAGAGATGAAAATATGCATACAATCAAAACACACAGACACGCGTGCGCGAGAGCCCCCACCCCGGACACCACAGATCTCCGGAGCGGGTGACACAGAGACACACAAAAAAAGACAGATACACACAGAGACAGATCAATGAAGGGGGCACACTGGAGCGGGGCTTGGGGCTGCGTTTGAACGAGAGAGAGGCAGAGGAGCGGTTCTTCTGGGAAGAAACATCTGGTAATATTTTTAGTTTATTAATTGACCGACGGAAACACCTGCGTGCGTGCACACAGACACACAACAGAACAGACAGACACGCACACGCGCGCACAAACCGTTTAATGAAGTGGGCCGACTGCGGAGTTGGGGGGCGGGGTCTGTGTCGACAGGGGTAGAGACCATCTCCTTTTAGCAGAAACACTGGGAGATATCCTGGTTATTGATCATGATGGCAAAAAAGCAATAGCTCTAGCAGAAGCGCATGCCGACCGTCGCGGAAACAAATCGCGTCTGGTGTGACCAATAGAGCGCCGCGCAGCGGCGCGCTCTCCGCTCCGCGCCGCTGCGCGGCGCTATCGCGTCCTGTGTGACTCCGGCTACTTTTCCTTCTCTCTTCAATGAGCAGAGCAGTGTTATTGTTACTCACGGGGATGTAAAGAAAGTGTTGTCCAGGACTAAGGTGAAGAAAGCACCTGGCCCTGATGGTGTTTCTCCTTGTGTCCTCAAATTGTGTTCAGAGCAACTTGCTCCTATTCTTACTCACCTGTTCAACATGTCACTGAGTTCATGCACTGTCCCACATAGTTTTAAGAAGTCATTTATAATTCCAGTGCCTAAGAAGGCAACTGTAGCGTGCCACAATGGTTATCGCCCAGTGGCTTTAACTTTTGTTATAATGAGAAGCTTTGAGCATCTGGTGTTAGACTATATCAAATGCCTGATCCCAGTGTCTCTCGACCCTCTTCAGTTTGCATACAGACAAAACAGGAATGTAGAAGATGCTTTCTCTTTTGCTCTGAATTCTGTATATGAACACTTAGATAAGAAAGCTCGCCAGTGTCTTTTCTTTCTACTGAGACTACTGGAATTCACTCAGAACATAACCATTCTTTTAAATTTGTATCAATGTTGCACTGAGAGTGTTCTCACCAGTTCTATCACTGTGTGGTTTGGCAATCTCACTGTTAAAAGAAATGAAATCTCTAAGAAACGTGGTCCACTCTGCCAGCAGGACTATCAGATGCAACCTTCCAGTCTTGGAAACTATTTAAAAATCCAAACTTCTAACTTGTGCAACTCAGATCACAAAAGATCTCTCTGGTCATCCTTCCTCTGGGATGTTTGACCTTCTACCATCTGGCAGAAGATACCGCACCATTAAATGTACAACATCACGTCATACCAGAAGCTTCTTTCCCCAGGGTGTGAGGTCTCTAAATGAAGCAAAAAGATGAGTATTGTACTATGGTAGTATGCCCTAAAGTGCTTCCCTTTAACTGCTTTATCTACTTTTATATGCTTTTTAAATATTTGGTCTTATCAAGTACTTCTAATTTATCTATTTATGCTTTTAATCTGTGTCTTTGTGTTTTTTGTTGTCTGTGTGGGGAGCCCTACTGTTGTTGTTCCAATGTGATTTAACTATAACAAATGGCAAATAAATTGATTCTGATTCTGATTCTAATATTTCAGCTGACCCTCTACACCAGGGGTCTGCAACCTTTAACACCTAAAGAGCCATTTGGGCCATTTGGTTCTCGCTGACCACAACCCAGTAGAAGCCACACATCCTATTTTTTCATTTCTCATTTATTGATTTATAAAGCACCTTCCACCACCAGTCAAGGAGGCCCAAAGTGCTGTACACAAGGAAAAACAAAAACCGAGCACTGTGCAATAGTAAAACATAAAAAAGGATAAAAGACAAAAAACCAAAAAAAAATTTAAAAACAATGATAAAATCAATAAAACAATTTTAAAACAGAGATAAAACCACCATAAAATAGAATAAAAGGCTAGGCTGATGCTAAAAGGCTGTAGTGGAGGAACAATTCTTTTTTAAAACACTCCAAAAGCGTGATCTCTCTAATAGCTGGTGGCAACTGATTCCATAGTTTGGGAGCCAACACAGAAAAAGCACGGTCCCCCCTGAACTTACGTTTGGTTCTGGGAACCAGTAGCATGCACTGGTCTGCGGAGCGTAAGGACTTAGTGGGGGAGTATTTTAAAACCAGACTGGAGAGGTAAGGAGGTGCCGTCCCTGCCAGTGACTTAAAAGTAAAAACAAGAATTTTGATAAAAATCAAGTATTGCACTGGGAGCCAGTTCAGAGAGGCCAAGGTCGGGGTTATGTGGTCAAACTTTTTTGCCCCACAAATAAATCTTGCTGCTGCATTTTGGACCAGTTGCAGCCTGGCTACTGAAGCCTTAGGTAACCCAGCATATAGAGAGCTGCAATAATATAGTCTGGACAGCACAAAGGCATGGGTGACAATTTCAAGGTTCTTTTTAGAAATAAAAGACTTGATCCTAGCTAGTCGCCGCATCTGAAAAAAGCAGGATCTGGTCACCGCATTTATTTGGAGGTCGAGTTTCAGAGCAGCATCAAGTTTGACACCCAGGCTTGTGACCACAGACTGTTCTAATGGGGCAAGAGAGAGGAGATCGATGTTATGATCCTTTCCACCACTAGGGGAAAACACAATCACCTCAGTTTTCTTTTCATTTAGGCCAAGAAAGTTTTCCGACATCCACAGCTTGACTTTAGCAAGGCAGTCAATTATTGTTTTAATGCTGCGGTCTGGTCCCTTGCATATAGGAACATAAATCTGGCAATTGTAACGCTTTGTTTAAAATGAGGCTAGACGCGCTGACATCAACAGAAAAAGGTTCGTCTCAAGGAGCCAAAGGTGTGTGAATGAAACACAAAGACTTATAAAGATTTCAATCGATTGTATTGAAGAAAAGAAATAAATAATAAAAAATACAAATACAAAAACACAAAACAGGGACCGAAGGCTGAGGAGGAAGGTTGTGGGGGAATGAAGGTAGATTTGAAGTGTCCAAGTTCATGGATCTTGAGAATTTCACTGTAATGAGTGTGGTGATAATCCGTTGGGCTCTATTGCAGATTGATGAGATGTTTATAGTCCATCTTGGTTCAGGTTGGGTAGCTCACCATCAATTTGGGACATCAGAAGAATACACACAACAAAAAAAAACCTGACCTGGGATGAGTCAGAAAATATCAAAATGAGAATCACAA
>NW_023416887.1:360416-360981 GCF_002922805.2 Oryzias melastigma | reverse complement strand
CAATAAAGAATTGTGCGACAGACAGACGGCATGCCATGACTATCGGCGCCATCTTCCCTCTTGCATCCACTTTCATGAAAATCAGAGTCTCCTATTATAAATAAGACTCTACTTTGTATAGTTGTTGTTTTTTAGGAGACATATAAATAAATTGTTATTTTTTGGCATAAATAAGGCAAACGTTAAGAGAAAACAGCTTAGAACTTTTATCAGAGGTTCAAAAGACTTCCTTTCAAAGTAAAAGACTTCCAGTGTCACATAGGATCACCTCAATGGAGCAAATCTAGTTGTAGGTAGTGTAATGTCAGCAACAAAAAAATAAAAGAAAACATTTCACTTCAGAACGTTTGTGGTGTTTCTAAGCCAGAAATTCATAAATCTAAATTTTTAAATGAAAACAAAGATAATTAACTGTATTTTTTGAACCATGATCCACACCTTAATTCTTGATTATCGAACCACTATGGCTACTGTGCTTTGGAGGCTTGCAGAGTGATAATTATTTTATTTTACTTTACAGTTACTTTTTTAAACTAAAAGCTTTGTATATTTCCTTAACCAGAGA
>NW_023416887.1:351854-360390 GCF_002922805.2 Oryzias melastigma | reverse complement strand
GGACAAATCCACTTTCTTCAAAGATTTTGTAAAAAGATATTTAGATGTATTTTGAGCATAAACAGTATTAAATGTTCCATTGTGAACAAAATATGTAAAATATATTTTCTTTTCCTTACAACCACAGTTTGGATTATCATTGATAGTCATGTTCATTTGGCATAAAAAGAAAAAGACAGTTTAACAAAACCATGACACAAACTTGAGCTCGGCAGGGATCCACGTCTCTCTGGTTCAGCTGAGGTGGATGGCGTTAAAGCTTTTTTTTTATTATTTTCAAGCCTACAAGGAAGACCAGCTTCTCATTTTCTTATTACTGTGGAACACATCAATGTGTGATGTCAGGAGTCTGGAACTGGTCATCGGGATGAGAGAGAACATCCAGCGGCTGCACGGTCCTCACCCCAGTATGGATTTTTTTCCTGTAAATAATTTTCAGTAGATTCAAATGTACTCTTTAGGAAAATTTAGTAGCTATTGAATTATTTCAATAAGGACAAAGGTCATCTGAGAATGTTTTTTATTACATAAATCAAAAGCTCAATCCAAATTCTTCCCTTCTCCCTACCCCTTGTCCCTTCCCTTCATTTAGCCCTCCAAACGGAGGGTTATGAAAAAATAGTGTCTCATATTTCGGAGATTACTTATGTTCGATGATGTCACCAATAATTGCTGGTCCGCTAGCATCAACGCGGAGCTTCCAGCGCTTGAATATACATCACATCTTTTTTATAACTCTACAAAGGTCATGCTATGACAAAAAGTCATTACTTTCATATAAAGATAAAAGTGAAGAAAAGCGCTTCTCAGCGTGATGGGGCTTACCCCTGAATGTGGACTTTGGACACCTCAGTTTGGAGTGTGAAACTTAAAAAGTAATAATCCCGGACGCGACTTCAGCTTCAACTGCCACCTCAAATTAAAGGAAAGGGAGAAGGGAAGAATTCGGATTGGGCCAAAGGGTTTGCTTTTAGAAAAACAAGCATTTGTAACTGACCCAGTTCAATACACATCAGTTTCATAAAGTAATAAAATTCTAGGAATTTTCTAACTACCGTAATCATTTTTGGGTCAGAAACATCACACGTGTTATAAAAGTCATAAGAACAACAGCAAAAGCCCCAAAGAAAATACATAAAATTAGTATTGGACTTTTCATCTTAAAAAAAATGTTTTTTATGTTTTTATACTTTTCATTTAAAATCTGCAGTTGTGAGTCAATTCTGGTCAAAAATGATAAAACTTGTCACCACTTTAATCCTGAAACTTGGTGCAAAGAAACTCCAGTCATCTTTTTATGTTGTTTTTAGCCCCATCTTTAGAAAAATGCATTAAAATTAATTCAGAAAACAGCTGTTAATCTGGATCTTCTATATCCCAAGACACCTTTTTCTTCCATCCAAGGGAGATTTTCTCAACACAACATTACAAAACAACTGTTATACAAAAGTTTCTATAGAAATAAAACAGTCAAGCCTCTGAAAAGTTTTGAGCTTTTTTCAGATAGTGCATGTTGAGTCTTTGCCTTTCATGTTTAGTCCTTTCATTGAAGTACACACCTATTTTTATATTTGTCTTTCAGTTTTTTCAGGTCTTCTTCATGTTTTTCCTGTAACTCCTTCTTCATTTTCTCTTGCTGCCTTTCTTTTTCTAAAAGTTCCTCTTTGAGTTGGTTTTCGTTGAAACTGGCGAGCTCGTCCCGCACTTTGTACTCTTTTTGGAGCTTTTTTTGTGCCTCTTCTAATTCTCTGATGTGTTTTTGCTCCAGTTTCTGCATTTCCTCTCTGTGCTCCTCCATGAGGCCAGCAAAGTTTGCTTCGTATTTCTCCCTGAACTCGTTGTGTTCTTCAGCTTGCATTCTGGCCTTGTCTTGATGCTTCTGCAGCATTTCTGCCATACGTAGTTTATATTTTTCCATTGGTTGTTTTTCCAGTTTTTCTAATTCTGCTCGTTTCTTTTTTTCTTCTTCTTCCCAGTTCCCTTTTTTCTCTTCATATTCTTCTTGAAGGTTTTTGATTTTTTGGTCAGCTTGTTTTTCCTTCTTTTTTATCTCTTCCTGGTGTTTTGCCCAGTATTCTCTCATTTCTCTCTGTCTGTTTTTGTGTTCCTCTCTAAGAACTTGCATTTTTATTTTCTTCTTTTCATCTGATGAATTTTTACATTTTTCCTGTAATATGTTTAACTTTGAGTCATACTCCTTCTCTTCCTGCTCTTCTTCTGTCTTCCTACATCTATCTTCTTCTTCCATTCTATCACGCTCTTTCTTTATTTTGTTCCTCTCATAGTTTAGGGTTTCGCACAAGTATTCCAGCTCTTTATCTCTGACCTTTTTCTTTTCTGCTAAATCAGTTTTTTCTTGTTCTACTTTTATTTTCAGCTTTTTTCGTTCTTCTTGAAGTTCCATTTCTATCTGTGTTTTAATTTTCTGTATCTCTTCCATTTTGCTTTTCAGGATTTTCTCCATCTCTTTCTTTATGGCTTCCTCTGCTTCTTTCAGCATTTCATTGGTGAAACACGTCCCTCCGTTGTCTTTTACCATTTTATCAATCTTTGCGATCAGCTCGATGGCCTGCTGGGATCTGCTCTGTTTGCTGTGGTTGTTAAACACTTGATATCTTCCTCCACACTCCTGCAAAATACTCTTGAAGGACTCCTCTCCTGCATCCAGGAATTCCTCAGGAGACATTGAATGGTACTGCAGGTTATCTCCTCTTGTGAAAAGTATGATGGTGAATTTTAGTGAGTTTTTTCCAAAGACTTTTTTGATAAGTTTCAGTGTCTTGTTCTCCTCTTCTGTAAATCGTCCGATTTCCAGCACCATCAAGAAGGCATGTGGCCCCGGAGCCAGGAGACTGATGCATCTTTTCAGCTCCTCGCATACCTGCTTGTTATCTAGCGTTGTGTCAAAGAGTCCAGGAGTGTCGACCACAGTAACTTGACGGCCGTCTAGTTTTCCTTTTGCCTTCTGGCATTTTTTGGTGACAGATTTCTGAAGAGATTTAGCCTTGAATTCATTCCTTCCTAAAATTGTGTTTCCAGAGGAGCTTTTTCCACTGCCCGTCTTCCCAATCAGAACCATGCGGAGGTCGGCTGAGTCGTCCAGTTCAGGTGCTGTTGGAGACAAAAAGGCAGAAGTTGTTAGGAGGTCAAAGATGTGGAGAGACAGCAGTTACGGAATGTCATTGAAGGCTCTCCGTCATCCTGGTTAGTGGTCCATAACCAAAGGTCTGTGGGAAATTAAACAAATACTTGCACTAACTTAGATTATTTTTGTTTTGTTTATTTTCTGATACTGAAAGAAGTTTTTTTTTTTCTCAAACTTCCGTATTCTGTTCACAACATTCATTTTGACCATCTGACTTAATGCAGCTTGCTGCATGGCTATCTAGATTGCTAAAAAGCCAAGTGTAACCAATGTGTCCCAGTAGCTTAGCTTAAGCACAATGCTTCTGTAGGCTAGATCAGAAGACCAAATCCGACTCTAGGAGTGGAGGGAGAGACTGAGACAAGGTTTTTTGTGTTTGCTGGTACCATATATTTTTTAGAATAACAAAAACACACAAAAAAAGACAAATATACATGATATACATGAATTACATGAATGGCCATTCAAAGAGAAGAAAAGATCCCGAAAAAAAAGAAAAGTTCTTGTTATGGATCAGGTTCTGGTTAAAGTCCAACAGACTGGGTGACCTGTCCATGCACCCAGTTGTTCTCGAGTCCAAAGAAAATTCAAAAACGACCAAATGTCCAACAGAAAGAACGTGCTCCAACTACGTATGTAGATTGGTCGCTCGAAGGGCAAAAAAAAAAACAGAAAAAGAAGAAAGGGCGGCTGTGAAAAAGCCTCCTACCCAGAGCAGGAGAAGGTATTTAGTGGAGTAGGAATTTTCCATGACATCCAAAGTTATGTTTCGGTTCCAGGCTCTAGCTCGCCATCAACACCTGGTCAGTTCGTAGTCTAACTCTGCTCTCAAACGCTCTTTCGCCACGGGTCGGCACCGGTAGTTGGCCCCTCCAGCAAACTCGCCCTGAGCATGCCCCGAGCTACTACCGGCAGCCTGTTAGGGGTGGAGTTTATCACTTCCGATTTGGCGTGCTTGGCCACGTGACCTCATTACGCAGCTGCGTCAGACGCACAGACGTAAAGACGCACTGCCGGTGTATTAAACCGAGAAGTTATTATTTATTGATATTTATATTTTATGTTGTGTTTATTTTAGTGAAGGTTTCCACCCGGGCTACACAAACAATAACACATTTGTTACGTTTATTCGAGGATAAAATTGAGCCAGTGAAGAAACCGAAGAAGAGCCTTCGACTTCAAAGAACAATAAAGCTGCATACAGAGAAAACTGGGAGTCTTCCTCAATATAAAGATTTTTTGAGACAGTTATTCTGTAGTAAAAGCTGTTCTGTCTAATATGCGGCAACAGACTCTGGACTGTTTCACACATGCAAATAATAAAGATACTGACATGTGGATTCACGTTCATATTATATCTTAAAAATACCAGTTTATGACAGTTGTGTCATTTTATTTTGCTTTATTTATCCATCACACCTCAAAGTCAGGCATAGCTGAAGCTAGCGCCTGGTTATTGGCCTTCATTTTGACTTTAAAGGGAAAATCCTTTTTATGGAGAATGAAGATTCAATCCAATAGACTTGCTGATTTGTGGAAACTTGTAAAAGGGACATTTGAAAATGTTCCTACTGCGAGGCTGAAATAGACATCCATTCAGAAACTTTAGCAAAAAAAATGTTCCTTTGTATTGAAAAATACCCGATGAATGACAATTCACGTAAAGACAAAATATGATCAATCTTTTTGCTCTGAGAGATAACCGGAGCCTGGATAGTGTCAAAATGACTTTCTACAGGAAAAATCATGTTGTGTTTTCCTAACGTAATTGATTAAAATAAAAAACGACTTCTACAAATCAACTATTTTGTTTCATTGAATCTTCACAATCTGTGTTTTAAAAAGATCTGACATTTTTAAACTTTTCTAAACAAAATTTATTGTAATGGCATTTTATTTTGAAAGTA
This sequence comes from Oryzias melastigma, assembly GCF_002922805.2. NCBI lineage: Eukaryota > Metazoa > Chordata > Actinopteri > Beloniformes > Adrianichthyidae > Oryzias > Oryzias melastigma. The sequence continues at coordinate 355,338 of NW_023416887.1, read as the reverse complement.
TATTTTCAGCAACTGGAAGTTTAAAAATTCCAACTTTGGACCTGTCCAGAGTGGTCCATGAAAATATGATCTTATTTACACCATGCCCTGAAAAAGATTGGAGGCCACTGATCCAGTTGGCATTGTTAAATCATGGGAATTCCAGACGACAATTACAGATATTGAAGCCTAATTTAGGTAAAACTGCTTAAAACTGTTGTGAACCTTGTGCTATCTCAGGTATGTTTACATTAAAAATCAAGTCATCTGGAACCCACAAGACAGCACACTGATTTTTTTTTTTAAGGATTTTTTTTTAATCCTCACTGGTGACATAAAATCCTGTCCACCTTTGTCATGGGGGGGATCACACATCAATGTAAGAATGGAAGTGGGGTCATCTGGACCCCATAAGAGCACGAGGGTTAAATCTTGTTTATCTGATTGATTGTACTAGTTCAAATAAATAATCACACAGCTGTCAGACATGGTGTACTACAGGGCTTTGTGCTTTGTTCAATTCTGTTAAACATTACATAATTCCATAACCATTTTTGGTAACACTTTATATACGATTCCTTTACAAACTTTATTTACACATTAGCAAGCATTATTAATGGCTTTATAAGACATTTATTGAGAGAATAAGCCTAATAAGGTTTATGAACATACTCATTAAGATTGATTGCCATCTAAAGTGAGAAATTGTCTACAAAGGCCATGTTAACAAACTGCTTGAAAGCTTATCTTTGTTAACAGATTATTGAGTGCTTTGCAGCACCTCATCTAAAGTCTGACCCATTGATCGGATTGTTAATACTTATCTATCATACCAGGAGACAACAAAGGTTTGCGGAGTGTTTTTCAGGAAGAAGAAGGTTGTTTTCAGGAGTCTTCCTAGCACAGTGGAAACAGTTATAACGTGTCACAGGGTAAAACTCTGACTTTTATGATTAACATTTCCATAATCAATGTAGTAACCCTTTCTTGCATTAAAAAACTAAAGACACAGTTGTATATTAATGTAATGTGTAAGCTGACATCATCAATAAGAAGTGAACAGCAACACATGGAAGTTTGGACCACCCACCTTTTCTACAAGCCAAATAAAGGATAAAGGTAAGTGAGTCTGTAGCATCTGCCATTAAAAATACGTCCCTTCATAAGTTACTGTTGTTGTGTTCACCTTCCTGTCAGGGATTAGCACAGAGAATCAGCTTTCACCGATCTGCACATTTGGTTTGGCAGAGAGTTTCATGTTGCATGTCTTTCCCAGGGCTGCACGGTGGTGCAGTGGTTAGCGCTCTTGCCTCACAGCAAGAAGGCCCCGGTTCGAATCCCGGCTGGGACCTTTCTGTGTGGAGTTTGCATGTTCTCCCCGTGCATGCGTGGGTTTTCACCGGGGACTCCGGCTTCCTCCCACCGTCCAAAAACATGCTTCATAGGTTAATTGGTGACTCTAAATTGCCCCTAGGTGGGAATGTGAGAGTGAATGGGTGTGTGATTGAGGCCCTGAGACAGACTGGCGACCTGTCCAGGGTGTACCCCGCCTTCGCCCATCAGTAGCCGGGATGGGCTCCAGCACCCCGCGACCCCGAAAGGGAAGAAGCGGCCAAGAAGATGGATGGATGGATGTCTTTCCAAACAACCTTGTTTTTGTCTGGGCAGCGGAGCGGCGCAAGTAGACCCAGACTTCAGCCCCATTGTCGGTACCCCTTGTCAGTAATTATTTTTCAGTATTTAAATCTGAAACACTATGATGTAATTTTAATAAGGACTTGACTCTGCTAGATCTTATCAGAATGACAGAGAAATTAGTTCATGAGTTAATTGCTTCGAGAACAGACAAATCCTGATTATCAGGTACATTACTGAAAAACTTGTGTGACTTATACTTACATGTGTTTCTGTTTAACTTCAGGTCCTCCAGCTTACCCTCCAGATCCATAATGTATTTATCTTTTTCTTTCACTTGCTCTTTCTGCATGTGCACAAAGGTTGTTGTGGTATAAAATGTTTGTGATTTCTGAAAATGTTTCATGATTTCAGCTGCTTCCAGCAGCTCTGAGATCTGCCTCTTGTTCTTGATGTTGAGAATGATGTATCTTCCTCCACAGCTCTGACAGAGCTTCTGGATGTCTTTGTTCTCTTTAAAGAAGTTAACAATAGCAGGAGTGGTGGGATCTGCCTCCACAGTGAACACAATCATGGTGAAATCATTCACTTTAGAGCCAAATGTGCTCTGGATGATCTTCAGCTCTTCCTGGTCTTCATCAGTGACTGGACCAACCGGTAGGACCAGGATGAAGGCATGTATACCCTCAGGATCATTGAGGGTGACACTCTTGAAGGTTGTCTTTACCACTTCGTCACGAGGTTTTGTTTGAAGAACAGGCAGCTCCACCAAAGAAACCCAAAGGCCACACAGCTCCCTCAGATTCTTAACACATTCGCCTGAGGAGATCGGATCCAGGAACTTTTGGCCCAGAATTGTTTTGGCTACTAAAGTCTTTACAGGTTGTCTCGCCCCCCACAGAACCAGGTTTAAAGTTGGTTTGCTCCCTTGGTAAACATTAGTTTCCTTAAGGGTGAGGAAGGATCCTTCGTTTTGTAAAACAATCTTCTCAATCATCGTCATCAGTGATTGGTGGTTGTTATCAGACATACTGTACTGTCTTCCATCACAGTCTGTCAGCAGCTCTCTGGCTGAGGAACTTTTAGTGCCATCACGGGTCATGACCACCATCGAGTGTTTGAAAGCATTTTGAGTGAACAGACTGAGAATGAAAGAGAAGGCCCGTCTCTTCTTTTCTGTGAACTTTGAGGGTTTGATCAGCAGCAGAAGAATGTTCGGTCCAGGTTTACAAAAGTTCACGCTTCTCTCTATCTCAGTTGTTATCACTTTCTCAGACTGACGAAATAAATTTGGAGTTTTAACAATAATTAGAGGAATGTCTCCCCACTTTCCCCTCTTGACAACACTCTTAAATGCAGAGGTTTTTCTTGAAGGATGCCATTGGTCAGTCATGAAATTTTCAAGCTGTGTCTTTTTTTCGTCACCTTTTCCCAGCAGCACAATCCTGAAGGAGGCGTCTGTTAAAGTTCAATGAAAAAGACACAGGTTTTGGTTAATGATGTAATCTCTAAAGAAAGAAGACAACATGATAAAGTCATGCAAAATATAAACATAAAGCAATAAGTGCTGTGATTATTACAAAAATGAGTGTAGAACGAGTATATCATTCGGTGAAGATGGTCAAATGAACAGGACTAAACCAGAGTTTAAAATCATTGCATGTTCAAAGAAAAACTTCTGAATAACTAAGAACTGGATTAAGAACAAATCCAGAGCATGTGATTTGTTGCATAAAAAATCAAGAACAAACAATTAAACAATTAAAACATTTTTGAATAAGCTTATACAAGCTTGGAACTCTTGAGGAGGCATCATAGACTGTATATAAAATAACTGGACGAAGCAAGCCCCCCTCCTTCCGTGTTCCAT
>NW_023416887.1:348824-350535 GCF_002922805.2 Oryzias melastigma | reverse complement strand
TTTACAGTCTATGGGAGGCATCCATTGATGGCTTCATAAGTTGGAATTTTAGCAGGACATTATTCCATGAAAAACAATGGTTTTACAGGAACATAAACCTAAGAATCACAGAAAAAGAGGAAAACATACACCATCTCCTTAACGGCATGAATTTATAACATTTACAGTGCTTTTCAGCTGGTGCAAAAATAAATATTTTGTAGTTTTTCTGCTTAGCATACTGACACGGACTTTCACTTTTCAACTTTGTGCACATATTTGACCCCATTAAGAGTCAGGAGTGATTGAACTTTGACAATGAGCTAGTCTCCACTTACAGCATTTGTTTGGAAAACATGCTTTTTGATGGTTGGACTCTGAAACTGTTATGTTACCATATTGCACTTACCTGTATCTAGAGAAAGAGTGATGGCTGAATCCAGGAATGATTTGCAGTTGACACGTTGCCCTCGGTTGGCCTTCACAACCAACTCCAACTGCTCCAGCAGCTTCAAAGTGTCTGTAATCTGACTGACTAAAAATGTGGCTCTACATTTCATTTCCAGATTTGCTAAATGTGAAAGGTTCATATATTCCCCCCACTTCACAGAAAAATCATCTCTTGTTGATCGTATTACAATCAAGGAATGCTTAAATGCGTCTGTGCTGAAGTGTTCAAGGATCCAGCAAATCTTCTGTTTGTGATCTTCTGAGAAGTTTCTGGGTTTCAGAACCAGGAGGAAGACATCAGGTCCAGGGGCAGACAGTCTCATACAATCATTGATGTGTTTTAAAAGTTGGAAATGGGGAAGCTTGTCAGACAGCAGATCTGGAGTGTTTACAACAACTAATTTTTTGTTGTCTATCAGTCCTTCAGTGCAGAAACATCTGTCCTCTTTCTTAGTGCTGAATACAGAAGCTCCCTGTAGAACGTCTCCAACGAAACTCCTGTCATACCAGTTGTTGCCCATGAGAACCACCCTCAGCTCTGACACTGGAAGAAAAATGTGAACAAAGGAATTATGAGACATTGATGCAGTAATGAAGGTGTTCTGAATGCTGTTTCATTTGAGGACATGTTCAACCTCAGAACTCAAAAAAAGAAGTCATAACTCACTGTTAGGTCGTTCTTGGTCATTACTTTCCCTTCGCTCTAGAATTGTATCATAATCTGCTTCTGTGGAAACAAAAATGTGTAAATAATGACTTAAAAGCTTTATATTAATTGAGAATGTTAACTGAATAATTGCATAGAGTTGATTTAATGCTGGAACTAAATAAAATAAGACAGAAAGTAAGATTACAAACATCAACTGAGAAGGAAATAGTTTTTGTTCTATCCAGACCAAAAATAAAAGGAACGTTCCTCTAGGGCAGGGGTCGGCAACCCAAAGTGTTGAAAGAGCCACTTTGGACCAATACAATAAAAACCAAATGTGTCTGGAGCCGCATAAATTGAAACAGCTTATAAAAGTCTTACACTGTAAGTAACACATGGAGAATGTGTCGAATAAACGATTATTTCTCCTGCTGCGTGTCCTCGTGTCATATAAGCTATATTTTTGGCCTCATGACAAGTTGGTGAGATATTGCTGCGTCAAACTATCTGACAAAGGCTGAATAGCCTCATAATGAACATTTGAACTTTTATTTTGACATCCCTCAATGACGCAACGAGAGGGGGTCCTGATCAGTCTCTCCCTCATTCTCACTCCAGGTGCAGGAAGAATTC
>NW_023416887.1:312466-348716 GCF_002922805.2 Oryzias melastigma | reverse complement strand
TTGAGTGTTTTACCGGCACCATGAGTGAGAGTGGTGTGTGTATGAGTGAGGGTCCTCACAGTGTCGGCTGTTCAGTGGTTCGGAACTGATAAAAAAAATTGGTAGTCAGAATGTTGACACCAACTGGTCTCCATGGCCTGCGTGTGCGCTTCTTACTCCAATCACGAGAGACCGTACAGTGTATGGGACACAAGTGATGTCTGGATTTAAACTGCCAGTCATCTGAGGCTCTGCTCCCACCCATATCACTACAGTATATTTCCTTCCAACATTTTAAATTGTTTTCAAAACATTTTTGATATAGCGCCACTGAGCCGCAAGGGAGTGCTAGAAGAGCCGCATGCGGCTCCGGAGCCGCAGGTTGCCGACCCCCGCTCTAGGGGAAAAACGACAGACGTTTCTTGCTCTTTAGCTTGCTTTGTTAACACACACACGGATCAACAACACGGTACTCTTTTTACCGTTTCAGAACTGACTTTCTCTTTCTTTTACAGCACACAAGCGCCCTCTAGTGGATAGGCGGGGAACATCCAGGTACGCTTTACAAACAATGATTAGGACACCACAGCTCCTCCCCTGTAGCTTTCAAGTGGAACACTTCTTTTTTTTTTTACAGAACTATAGAATTTTTTTTACAGAACTATAGAAATGCAGAACACAAAATGCAGTCAGTGGTTTTTACATAACCATACAACATTGCTACTTACAACATTTTACAGCATTGAAAAACATTACAGGTTTAATCGGTCAGGAGGACGCACATTTCGTTTAGAACGCGCTCTGACTCTATCAGTAGTAACATCTCCAAGTGCTTGGTCAGGCTCCACAAGAACCTGATTCTCCACAGGCTCAGCGCCTTCTCCTGTGTCAATAAGGTAGTCCCAGTATGGTTGAGTTTCACAACCCGCTTCTTTTGATGTTTCACTGTTTTGTTTGGCCTCCAGCATTTGGTTTACATGTCTTTTTACACATTTCCCATTTACAGTCACCAAATATTTCACAGGACCCAAAACTGTATTTATTACACCATCCAACCACTTCTCTCCTCCCCTGTAGTTTCTTACCAACACGTTCTGACCCACCACGAAAGATCTCAGCTTTTTAATCGATGCAACAGGATGGGGAAGAGCGCACTGAGGAACCGTAGGTTTCACTAGTGACAACCTTGTGTGAACCTGTCTTTTTAAAAACAGCTCGGCTGGGGTGTTCTTGGTCACACTGTGTGGCATGTTTCGATAACTGTACAGAAAAGAAGAAACACAATCTTGGATGGACTTGCCACCAGAAGCTTTACTTTTAGCAAAAGACTTTTTGAAATTTTGGACCAACCTTTCCGCCATCCCATTTGATGCTGGATGAAAAGCTGGACTTTTAATGTGTTTCACCGCATTGAGTTCCAGGAATGACTCAAACTCACTGGATGTAAACTGCGGACCATTATCGGACACCAGTTCTTTTGGCAACCCATAGGATGAAAACAGACTTCGCCAAACTTCAATGGTCTTGTTAGCAGTAGTGGTTGTCATATGTATTATCTCTGGCCAGCGTGCATAAGCATCCATAACAACCAGAAATGCCTCCTTTTGAACCTCTGCGAAATCAACATGTATTCTTTCCCACGGATCCGAAGCACACTTCCAGGTGTGAACCGGTGCAGTGGCTGGCATGTTACGCTGCACTTTACAGATGTCACACTGTTTGCTTCTCTCTCAATGTCCTCATCTAGCGAAGGCCACCAAAACAAACTCCTTGACAAAGACTTCATTTTGACCATTCCCCAGTGACTTTCATGCACTTCTGACAATAGCCGGCTTTGTAGTTTTTCGGGAATAACTACTCTTAAACCCCAGTGTACACAATCCTGTTCCACTGTTAAATCCAACTTCCGTTTCACATAAGGCTGCAACGCTTCATCTGGTACATGCTTTGGCCAACCGGCTCTCACGTAACACTTTACTTTTGAGAGTACTGGATCTCTGTCTGTTTCAAGGGCCACATCTTTTGCAGTTATCGGCAAACTGTCTAAATATGAAACTCTGAAAACTGGGTTGGGACAAGGAAAACCCTGATCTGCTATTGGCAGGCGAGATAGTGCGTCGGCATTTCCATGTTGTCCTGAAGGTTTATACTGTATCTCATATGTGTAGGCTGCCAATATCAGAGCCCATCTCTGCATTCTAGCTGCGGCTAAGCTGGACCTAAGATTTTCAACAATGGCTTGTGGTCTGTAATCAAAGTAAACTTCCGACCAAACAAGAATTCGTGAAATTTCATCACTCCAAAAACTAAGCCCAAAGCTTCTTTTTCAATCTGGGAATAGTTTTTCTCAGCTTTAGACAACATGAGGGAAGCAAATGCGATTGTTTTTTCACTGCCATCACTCAATCTGTGTGAGATCACCGCCCCAACTCCTACAGGTGATGCGTCACACGCCAACAGGAGTGGTAACTCTGGGTTGTAATGAACAAGCACTTTACTGGAGGTTAGCTGTCGTTTAGCTTCCTCAAAGGCTTTCTGACAGGAGACTGACCACTCCCACTTAACATCTTTTTGCAACAGTTCCGTCATCGGTGCAATGATAGTTGAAAGGTCCGGAATAAACTTGCCGTAATAACTCAATAATGACAAGAATGACTTTAGCTCTGTTACTGTAGTGGGCGCCGATGCATTTGCTACAGCTTCACATTTTTTTTTCAGGGGGTGAATCCCCTCTGCATCAATGATATGTCCCAAATAAGACACGCTGTGTTGGAAAAACTCACATTTTTCTTTTTTAACTCTGAGATTGTGAGCTTTTAGTCTTTTCAAAACCTCCTCCAAATGTCTCATGTGTGACTGTGTGTCACTTCCTGTCACCAGAATATCATCTAGATAACAGATGACACCATCGATTCCCTGCAACACTTGATCCATCAACTTTTGGAAAATGGCAGGTGCACTGGCAACACCATAAGGAAGTCTGTTTACTTGATATAATCCCTTATGTGTATTGATTGTGAGGAATTGTTTTGAACCCTCATCCAGCTCCACCTGCTGGTAAGCTTGCAACAAGTCCAGTTTAGAAAAACGTTCACCTCCGGCTAGTTTGGTGAACAAGTCTTGAGGCTTCGGAATGGGGTACTGATCTACCTCAAGCCATGGGTTAATAGACACTTTATAGTCCCCACATATCCTCACTGTTTGATCCATCTTTGGGATGTTAACTATAGGGGCTGCCCATTCACTGTAATTTACAGGTGTAAGAACCCCGTCAGCTTCCATTTTATTTAACTGAGCTTCCACTGCATCTCGGAGTGCATAAGGCACAGATCGCGGTTTACAAAATTTAGGAACAGCACCTGGCACCACATGAAGCTTAGCTTTAAGTCCCTCCACTTTTCCTAAGCTAGGCTGAAAAACCTTTGAGTATTTATCACATAGATCTTGCACCCCCACACATGCAACCTTGTTTACTGAAGACCAGTTTAGTTTTAACTTTTGCAACCAATCTCTTCCCAATAAGGCTGGACCATTCCCTTGAACAACCAGTAGTGGAAGAACAGATGACACTCCATTACATTTTGCAGTAACAGAAATGCTCCCTTTCAGTTTTAAGGGCTGCTTGTTATAGGTTTTGAGCACACAGTTGGTTGGCATTAGCTTCACTTTCTTGAATCTACGTTTGTACAGACTCTCTGAAATCACAGAAACAGCTGCCCCTGTGTCTACTTCCATTTTCAACCTTTTTTCATTAACCCTCAGATACACATAATAAGGTTTTAACATGTCAATATCACCTTTAGAGTCCACATTCTCATCTTCAGCTTCCATAGAGAACAACTCCGGAACTCTGACGTTACCCGTTGGGTAATCAGCTGCCAAACCCTGTGGGGATTCGATCGTCACGCTTTCTGCTGTAGACGTCGAGTCGGCCAGAGTTGGGGAACTCTTGCTCTCTGAAGTGGATGTTTCCACCGGCTGCACCTCTGGTGGTCTGGTCCTCCCAGTCATGATCTCTCTTGGTCTGGTCTGGGCATCAAGATGGTTTGTCCACTTTGTCGGCCGGTCTTTCTTTCCTTCATGGTTCCTGCAAGCTCTGGCAATGTGTTCTTTCTTCTTACAAAGTCGGCAATCCGCGTCTTTAAATCTGCACTCACTGAACATGTGGCCACGGGCCACACACCGATAGCAGGGTTTCATGCGCTCTTCTTTCTTTGGTTTAGAGCTGGAAATGGCATTAGCTTTGAAGGTTTTCTGAGACCACTGCTGGGCATTTTGTTTTGCCACTTCAAATGCCAGTCCCATATAATAAGCTGCAGTAAGTGTTAATTCTTTGGTATGAGCAGCTGATAACAACCGGTCGCGCAATTCTGCACTTTTAACTCCACATACAAATCTGTCTATGAGAGCATCTTCAAGAAAAGTCCCAAATTTACATGTAGAAGCCAGCTTTCTTAGGCTTGCCATGTACTCACTTATTGACTCCGCAATGACGTTCGTTTTCGGAACAAAATGGGTGTGCAGCAGCTCCAGCAGATCCTCCAGCTTTTTCTCCGACGGTTTCACAGGTGCACACAAGTCCATCAGCAGCGTGTGGTTTTTCTTTCCTACCACTGTTAAAAACACTGCTTTGGCCTTCTCCGTGTCCATTTTAATTGCGTTTGCCACGAAGAATTGTTCTAACCTTTCCAAATAGGCGTCGAAACATTCTTCCTTTTCATCAAACTGCAAGTCGTCACCTTTTCCAAATGCCGCCATGTTGCAGAGCCGGTCGTCTAGTCTCAACGGAGTTTCATGAATAAAAAACTCTTCTCACCCACACTCAAAAAAACGATTCAAGCCCCTCTTAAAGGTGACACATTAAGATTTAATTCATTTTACTCAAATTTAGTAGTTCATCAAAAATTATTTATATCTCATTCATGTAAACTAAAGTTATTTAATAGCAAAGAGCCTCTGATCCATTAACTCAAAATTATTAAGTTTTATTTTGTCCGCCTCCCCGTGCGCATGCGCATGTGGTTCAACGGTCTCTCCCTTCCTCCATGTCTCCTTCCCGCACTATCAGAAGCTGCATGTCGGACTTCGGGTTTGAAAATAGAACTAATTCCTGGTAAGTGTCATTTGATTTTCGGGTTTCCTCATGTTCCTATTAGTAGCATCACTACGGCGCAGTCCGTGAAGTTGCGCGGTTTTACGTAAAACTGTATGGCAATAGTAAAACCGGCTCGTGTTTCTCGTTTTAAAAAAAGTCGGACTACCTTAACTAGCTTGGCTAACCGTGGCTGCTGTTACCATATTTCGAACCGTACGGAATGCTGCTTTTGAGTCTGTAAGGTTTAGAAAGAAGATCTCGTTTACACGAGGAAGAGATTGATCTGTTTATGTACCTTGAGAGGGTTCGCCAAAAAACAAAAACAAAAAAGGCGCCATGATGCAAAATAGCAGTGTCCGGCGTTGCCAGATAGTTACCGTTTTCCAGCCCAAAAGTCATCTAAAAACTGAAAACCCACAAAAAAAAATGCTGTTATTCGCATGTTTTTAAATGCAACCAAGAACAAAGAATTGATGGAAATTCATATTGGCCACATGTAACCCGGTGACCAAGATGCACATTGCTGCATTACCCGGATGTATTTAATGTGCGTTCAAGTTTGAATGACCCATTATCATTAGCAATAACCCCCTTTCCTGCCCAATATTGTCATTGATAAATTCTATTTTGTTCTACCTCTAATTCCTTCTTTAGATCATGATGTTTTAATATTGGTTAAATATGATTTAATGTCATGCAATTAAAAGTATGTATTGAAGTATACATTGTATGTTTTATACCTTCTGAATTATATCATATACCGTATTTGACCACCAGAGTCATCCTACACACCACCATCCTGTGCTGTCTGGAAACACTCTCGCCAACCACTACTTTACAGTCACTGATCTCCTTCAGATTACACCGTCTACACAAGATGTAGTCTATCTGTGTGCTTCTACCTCCGCTCTTATAGGTCACTCTATGTTCCTGTCTCTTCTAGCCTTGCTACCTTTCCTTTCTTTCGGTCACGACCCAGAGCTCATGATCATAGGTGAGTAGTGGAACAAAGATCGACCGGTAAATTGAGAGCTTTGCTTTCTGGCTCAGCTCTCTTTTCACTACAACGGACCTGTACATCGACCGCATAATAGCGGACGCCGCTCCAATCCGCCTGTCGATCTCACACTCCGATCTTCCCTCACTCGTGAACAAGACCCCAGGATATTTAAACTCCTCCACCTGAGGCAGGAGCACTCCACCCACCGAGAGAGGGCAAAATACCTTTCTCCAGTCAAGAACCATGGCCTCAGACTTAGCCGTGCTGACCCTCATCCCAGCCGCTTCACAGTCGGCTGCAAACCGCTCCAATGCATCCTGGAGGTCCTGGCTCGATGGAGCCAACAGAACAACATCTGTAAAGAGCAGACATGAAATCCTGTGGTCCCCATACCAGATCCCCTCCGGCCCCTGACTGCGCCTAGAAATTCTGTCCATAAAGGCTATGAACAGAACCGGTGATAAAGGGCAGCCCTGCCGGAGTCCAACATGCACCGGGAACAGGTCTGACTTACTGCCGGCCATACGAACTAAGCTCCTGCTCCGGTCGTACAGAGACCTGACAGCCCTGAGTAAGGTTCCCCGGACCCCATATTCCCAGAGCACCCTCCACAGGACACCACGGGGAACGCAGTCGAACGCCTTCTCCAAATCTACAAAACACATATGGACTGGATGAGCGAACTCCCACGAACCCTCCAGCACCCTGGAGAGGGTGTAGAGCTGGTCCACTGTTCCACGACCAGGACGGAAACCACACTGTTGTTCTTGGATCTGAGGTTCGACTATCGGACGGACACTCCTCTCCAGTACACTGGCATAGACTTTCCCAGGGAGGCTGAGGAGTGTGATTCCCCAGTAGTCCCCTTCTTGAAAAGGGTAACCACCACCCCAGTCTGCCAGTCCAGTGGTACAGTTCCTGTTTGCCACACAATGCTGCAGAGACGTGTCAGCCAAGACACTCCCACAGCATCCAGAGACTTGAGGTACTCAGGGCGAACCTCATCCACCCCCGGAGCCTTGCCACCGAGGAGCTCTTTGACTACCTCGGTGACCTCAGCTTGGGTGATGGACAGTTCCACCCCAGTGTCCTCAGCCCCTGCTTCCTCAACAGAAGGTGTGTCAACAGGGTTGAGGAGATCCTCAAAGTATTCCTTCCACCGCCCGACAATTGCAAGTAAGCTCCCTGGGTTGAGTTAGTTGGGGTTTTGTTTGTTATTTTGGCCTTGGTTCACGTTTCAGTCATTGATTGTTGTTTATTCTTGTAAATAAATGTTGTTGGATTTTTTTTTCTATGGAGACAGTCTTTTGTGTTTTTGTTAGAATTTTTTTTCTTTTACTTTTATGCCCCAGACCAATAGCCCAAATGGGGCGTTACATAAATTGGGGGGATCTATAAGTTCCTTGTGCTGGATCCATTATCCATTGGGATCCATTTATTTTGTAAGTGTGGATTTTGTTTAGTTCTGCATGTATCTGGAGACAAAAATAAGTTGGTTGACAGTTTTCTATGTGGTTCATTTGGAAAAATTAACATTTGGTGAAGTCCTTGACTGGATGCTGTCAAATTGAGAGAACTATGGGAACATTGGTCACTTGAGCAGGAAGCTTTTCAACCCTCAGGCTGACCCTTGCTGGTGATAGCAAATGGAGATGGTTTAGGTGACGGTGTAGGAGTGGTGGCTGCTGCAGTGTTGCCAATGGCGCTAGCCCAGATCGGACGGAGGCAGGTGCGAAAGTTCCTACAGCCATAGCCAGTGCAGGGGCAGATCCAGTTGTCTTGCTCCAGACCAGGGTTGCCATCGAAGATTTGGAACTCTCTTTGGAGAAAGGTGGTAGCGAAGCTCTTGCGGGTGCAAAGTCAGGAGTTGGGTTATCCAATTCGGCTACTCCTGACGCCCCTACAACTTTCCCTCCTCATCAAGCATTTTGCCTTCATGGTAATATTTTCAATACATTTGTTAAGCTGTTAACTGAGACCCGTTGCCAAGATTTTTGAAATGTTAAAATCTCTTAACCCACATGTTTAGTTCTGTTAGTGTGACACACTGTTTTTTGGGAGCTGCTAGCGCTCCGTTTTTATGGCTAGCATTTAATTCATTTTTGGGTAGCGTTTGTGGAAGCAACTAACACTTGGTATTTTGTGTGGCTAGCATTTAGATATTTGTGTGCCTAGCACGCTGTACGTTTTTTTGGCTAGCGTTCGTTCGTTTTTGTTTTCTGTTTGGACACAGAACACTTTGTTCTCACAAATGCTTGAAGCAGTATCTTTGAGCAGGCCGTGATAATGGGGTGAATCTTATGAGGTTGGCCTTGACGTTGTGACGGCACAGCCCAAATGCCGGTGATGGAAGCGCAAACCTCCACGATAAACTGAGTTGTGGAGTCTGGGTGGCAGAGAATGGGAGCCTGGGAGAAAGAAGTCTTGAGTTTGTCGAAGGCTGGGGTGGCCTCAGGTGTCCAATGTAATTGTCATGAACCCCCTTTGAGTAATGATGTAAGGGGTGCTGCCACCATGCTAAAACCTGGAATGGTCTATAGAAGTTAGTGAAATCCATGAACCACTGGAGCTCCCGGATGAACCTGGATTGTGGCCAGTGAAACACGGCATCCACCCCCTGTGCACTGATGACATAACCCAGGAAGTAGACACATGTCTGGTGGAACTTACTCTTTTTCAAGTTTGACGTAGAGTAGATGGTTGATGAGGCGCTGGAGGACTTGGCGAACGTGAGACACATGTTCTTCCAAGGTGTCAGAATATATCAAGATGCCGTCTATGTAGACGACGACGCATTTGTGGAGTAGATCTTAGAAGATGTTGTTGACAAAGGCCTGGTACACAGATGTCTACATGATGGCGCCGATGGTCATGGCATGCCGTCTGTCTGTCGCACAATTCTTTATTGTGTTATTATTTTTAATATGGCTAGTGCAAAATACAAGCGCAATCCTCACATATGACAGAAACACACTCCTGGATCTAAACTTTTCTTTTCATCCGGCCTCTCCGGCTGTTCGTTTGGATTTTGAGCCAGTGGAGCCGGTCTGTATGGGAGTGCCAGCGTTTCTGCGTCGGACAGCTGTTTTTCGCCGCAGCGTCAGGCGTCGGCGGCGCCGGGGGAAACGAAGCGGGAGAATCGTTCGCCTTCGTGCCTGCTGTCCCAGCTCTTGGGCTGACGTGTCCCGCGCCTGTACCCCTGGAAGCGGCCTGTTTGCCCCGTGGAGATTATTTTCGCGTCCGAAGCCGTGCCTGATTCCCGTGGTCGGAGGAATCTTGGAGGCCGACTCCCCTGTCAGAGCGGCACGTTTTCGGGTTTGCTGGAGGAAAAGCGACTCATCACCGGAGACCGCGGACCCGCCGTCCACACCAAGGAGGTTTGGATTAATCAATGCTTGATCTGTTATGAACAAAACTTTTATTTTGAAAGACTTTTTTGACGCGCAGCAGCTGGACTTTCTGGGCATTGTAGAAAGCTGGATCCCTCCTGCTCAGACAGGTGTTCTGCTGGAACTTTTACCAGAAAACTGTCTGTGTTTTAATGTGCCGCGATCTGTGGGCAGAGGAGGAGGTCTTTTGTGTGTTTTTAAGTCATATTTTAATCTTAGACACCTTTCGCCACCTTTACTTTTTAACTCTTTTGAGTTTTGTATTTTTGATTCAGGCTCCTTCTTAGGAATTTTATTATATCGTCCTCCTAAGTTTAATGCAACATTCTTAACAGATTTTTCTGAACTGCTGTACACTTTTATGCCTAAATATGAGCACGTGTTGATTTTGGGTGATTTTAATATTCATGTGTGCTGTCCTGACAAACCACTTGTCAAGGACTTTTTTAATGTTTTAGATTCTTTTAATCTTGTGCAGTGGGTTTCTGACCCAACACACGCTCATGGACATACGTTGGACTTGGCTCTTTCTTTTGGGTTTCCTCTCACCTCTGTTGAGACTGTGGAGACTGCGTTCTCTGATCATTCAGCAGTATTATTTAACTTTGTTCTGCCATTGATGACTGTCCCTAAACCTGCTCCTGTCAGATGGGTGCGGGGCTTGGACGAAGGAAAAGCTGCTGAATTTTCTGCTTTATTTTCGCTGGAGTGGCAAACTTTATACTCAGCCCCGATCACCACAGATTCCTTCCTCTCTCAGTTTGATCTGCTGTGCTCTAAAATCTTGGATGAGATTGCTTCCCTCACCATCAGAAAACCAAGGCACACATCTGAGCGCTGGATCTCAGAGGAAATCAGAGCTTTGAGACGGGACTGCAGAAAAGCTGAGAGAAAATTTAAGAAGGACAGACTCCAAATTTCCCAGGATCTTCTGAGGGATAAACTGTACATGTACAATGAAGCTGTCATGAAAGCTAGGAGACAATTCTACTCCAATATTATCTCCTCTGCCTCGGGTGATCAACGGATCCTTTTTAACACTTTGGGCTCTTTATTGGACTCAGGTGGGAGTGGAAATTCTATGGAGGGCTCTGTGGAAAATTGTGAAAAGTTTTGTGTATTTTTTATGGACAAGGTTGCTGGCATCAGGTCCTCTCTTACACAATGCTCCACTTACTCTCCACCAACTCCATCGACACCAGTTGCTAAGCTGGAATCATTCTCACTGGTGTCCCTGATTGAACTTGAAAGAGTGGTATCAAGACTTAAACCGGCTGGGTCCTCTCATGACGTTCTGCCAGCTTGGTTTTTTAAAAAAATCTTTTCAGTGTTGGGACCAGCAGTTTTAACTATTTTAAACACTAGTCTTGAGTCCACTCATGTTCCAAAAAGTTTTAAACAAGCAGTAGTGAGGCCACTGCTTAAAAAACAAGGACTCGACACTGCATTGTTTTCTAACTACAGGCCGATTTCCCACCTACCTTTCTGTGCTAAAGTCCTGGAGAACATTGTATATAAACAGCTGATCACTTTTTTAAATGCACATGAGGTCCTGGAACCTTTACAGTCGGGGTTTAGGTCCGGGCATAGCACAGAAACTGCACTTTTAAAAATTTTTAATGATGTTTTAATAGCAACAGATGCAGGAAATCTGGTTGTTCTTTTATTATTGGATCTTTCTGCGGCCTTCGACACAGTTGATCATGAGATCCTGATTGGTCGACTGGAGCAATGGGCTGGGCTTTCGGGGGAAGCTCTACAGTGGATGCGGTCTTATCTTACAGACCGGTCCTTCTGTGTAAAAATGGGCTCTCACTCATCCAAGTGTTACCCCCTGAAGTGGGGGGTCCCCCAGGGGTCAGTTCTGGGCCCTCTGCTTTTTTCTATTTATTTGCTGCCACTGGGAGTGTTGTTTCGAAAGCATAAGGTGGAATTCCACCTCTATGCTGACGATTGCCAGATTTATGTTCCTATATGCAAGGGACCAGACCGCAGCATTAAAGCAATAATTGACTGCCTTGCTGAAGTCAAGCTGTGGATGTCAGAAAACTTTCTTGGCCTAAATGAAAACAAAACTGAGGTGATTGTGTTTTCCCCTAGTGGTGGAAAGGATCATAACATCGATCTCCTCTCTCTTGCCCCGTTTGAACAGTCTGTTGTCACAAGCCTGGGTGTTAAACTTGATGCTGCTCTGAAACTCGACCTCCAAATAAATGCGGTGACCAGATCCTGCTTTTTTCAGATGCGGCGACTAGCTAGGATCAAGTCTTTTATTTCTAAAAAGAACCTTGAAATTGTCACCCATGCCTTTGTGCTGTCCAGACTATATTATTGCAGCTCTCTATATGCTGGGTTACCTAAGGCTTCAGTAGCCAGGCTGCAACTGGTCCAAAATGCAGTAGCAAGATTTATTTGTGGGGCAAAAAAGTTTGACCACATAACCCCGATCTTGGCTTCTCTGAACTGGCTCCCAGTGCAATACTTGATTTTTATCAAAATTCTTGTTTTTACTTTTAAGTCACTGGCAGGGACAGCACCTCCTTACCTCTCCAGTCTGGTTTTAAAATACTCCCCCACTAAGTTCTTACGCTCCGCAGACCAGTGCATGCTACTGGTTCCCAGAACCAAACGTAAGTTCAGGGGGGACCGTGCTTTTTCTGTGTTGGCTCCCAAACTATGGAATCAGTTGCCACCAGCTATTAGAGAGATCACGCTTTTGGAGTGTTTTAAAAAAAGAATTGTTCCTCCACTACAGCCTTTTAGCATCAGCCTAGCCTTTTATTCTATTTTATGGTGGTTTTATCTCTGTTTTAAAATTGTTTTATTGTTTATATCATTGTTTTTAAATTGTTTTACTTGGTTTTATGTCTTTTATCCTTTTTTATGTTTTACTATTGCACAGTGCTCGGTTTTTGTTTTTCCTTGTGTACAGCACTTTGGGCCTCCTTGACTGGTGGTGGAAGGTGCTTTATTAATCAATAAATGAAATGAGAAAATGAGATGTAGCATTACAGAGACCGAAGGGCATCACAAGGTACTCATAATGCACCGTGGTTTTGGAGAAGGCAGTCTTCCACTCATCACCCTCACGTATGCAGATGAGATTGTAGGTGTGTTTGCCAGAATCAGCGCACATCAAGATGTCACTGGACACTGTCAGCAGGGCTGTTTCTGTGGAGTGATGTTTCCGAAAACCTGACTAAAAAGTATCACAGATGTTCTTTTTGTCGAGGAACTCTGACAATTGTTCAGAGACCACTTTCTCATGAATTTTTGAAAGAAATGAAAGCTTTGAGATAGGTCTATAATTTTGGACATCTGATGGGTCCAAATTAGACTTTTTCAGCAAAGGTTCCACTATGGCATGTTTAGAGGGATTTGGAAACACACCAGTGGAGAGTGAAAGGTTGATCATTTCAGTGACACTTTGGCCAATAACATCAAAGACTTTTGAGAACAGCTTAGAAGGAATCACATCAGATGGACAAGAAGAGGGTTTCATCTTAGTCAGCAAATCTGATATGTCCTCAAAAGTGACAGGCTTAAAAGTTGGCCATGTTTGTGAAACAGGCTCCACTGCAACAAAATCCTCAAAACAAAGAGGTGAGAGTTGGGCTTTTATCCTTCTAGTCTTGTTTACAAAAAACTAAAGAAATTTATTGGTGTCAGCTTTGCAGGACACAGGAGTTACTGGAGATGCAGGACAAACAATAGAATGTGGTGTCAAACAAAACTTTAGGGCTCTTCATGTTCCGGGACATTAGTTGGCAGAAGTAGTCAGATGGGGCTTCATTTAACCTCATGGTATGAGGGCACGAGATCCCTAAGGTGTAGACTGTGGACAATGAGATTGGTGGATTTCAAAAGACGCTCAGTTTGACGACACTGTCTCTTTAAGTTTTGAATAGTTTCATTAATCCAGGGATCCACTTTTTTCTGTGATAAGTTGGATTTGACAGGAGCCACTTGATCGAGAGTTCTGACACAGTGATCACTAAAACAATCAACCAGACTGTTTACATCGAAACATCCCTCAAATAAATGAGGGTCAAACAGTGCTGAGAAACGTTCGGCAGTGTTGGCAGTGAAAATGCGCTTTCGAGACATGATGGTTGAAGACGCAGGCTCAGAAGGGACATTTAACTCAAAGAAGACACCACTATGATCACTCATATGCACATCCTCCACACACAGATGAGCAATTCTCAGTCCAAGAGTAAAAACTACGTCCCGAGTGTGGCCCTTCTGATGGGTGGAGTCAAAGACATGCTGCTTAAAATTAAAAGTTTCAGTAAAAGATAAAAATTCCATTGCAGAACAGGATGAGCTGTCAGTCACATCAAAGTTAAAATCGCCAAGAATCAAGACCTTTTCCTGTTTTATAATTGAAGTCAGGAAGTCACTAAAATCCTGTAAAAAGGAGGCAGCAGGACCAGGGGGGCGGTATACCAGCACACAATAAAATAGATTTGAGGATTCAACTTTGACAAAAATTCAAAAGAAGAAAAAGATTGTGAGTTTAGGTCTCTGCATATGTAGTTGTCTTTATAAACAACTGCCACACCCTTTCCGCAGGGTGAGGGGCGGAACTTCCCGATGACAGAACAGCCGTCCAGACAGAGTTCGTTTAAATGAATAAACTCCCCCTCTTTTTGCAAAGTCTCAGTCAGACGCATGAAGTCCATGAAGTCTTTTCTTGAAAAAAAATTGTTCAATAAGAAGGATTAATTGGAAACAGAGCGGGTATTCAGCAACTATTGGAGGTCGTGACGTCATGATTTGAGCGATGGCCGGGCTTGCTGGGATTGGTCGCAGACATGAAGAGTGGTCACGTGTCCTCCAGCTGGGTGTCCGCTGCAGTGGAACCTGCGTGAAAACCGCTGTAAACACGGAAGTAAAGGATGGTGGCGGGATCCAGAGGATAGAACGCCGACATTGTGGAGGCTCCAGAACAGCAGCCGGTATAATCCGAGCAGGTGATGACAGTGGCGGGGTCGCGCCGCTGAGATCTTCCTTAAGGGGAGTGCAGACATCTTGCATGTTTCCCATAACGCTGGTCCGGGCCGGTAATTCCCAAGTGTAAGGGTCGTCTGCACTTTACCTGGAGTCCAGCCCTAAAATCACTCTTTCTCTGCTTTCTCCTTCTTCCTGGAGGTCGAGGTGGCAGCAGGGCATCTAATGAGCCCGGTGCGCAAACGAATGGTGGAGGAAATGTTTGTCTGTAGTCATCCCATATCCCAGAGGGAAAATCCATTTGGTCTTTGATGTGAAGGAGAAAGTCACGACCGTAGGTCCGCAAAGCAGAAACATATCTGTCTGTCAGTCGGGTTGATATGATCACATATGTAGTAAAAATATTCAAAAACAATCTACATAGTAGGAGCGGAGCGGAGGCATTGCCGTACACAGGTGCCATCAAACTGACTAAAAAACAGGTGACATCATATTGTGGTACCAATATGGTATTGTGATCCACTAAAGCATTGAGAGTGTTATCATAAATGTTTTGGGTTTTTTCTGTAATAATGACACGTAAACTGTAGGTCATGTGACTGATTTACCTGGGACTGATTTGATAAGTAGGAAGGAGCAAAGAAAGAGAGGGGGAGGCCTCCTGTTAAAGCCTCCACCTTAGGAAATCCATGTGGGGCCTGAAGTGGAAAAAATAAAAAATAAGCGCATCGATTGTCTCATCAGCTTTCATTTTGGATAAGTTTCAGTTTGGACTCGCCTGGACAAACAACTTTTGGGAGACAGGATTCCTTTGTAAGGGAATGGGAAGAACATCTCTCATTTATTCTTATTTTGTTTAGCAATTTATATTTCAAGCTTATTATTCCTGATAAATACTCCTGTAACCCTTCCGCTCTCCTTTGTTTGTTTACATTAATAGTGGGGTCATCTGGACATTAGTTTCACTAATGTCCATGGCAGACATAAAATCCTGCCCACATTTGTCATGAAAGGAATCACACATCAATATGTGGTTGGAGTCATCTGGACCCCAAGGAGAGCGGAAGGGCTAGAAGTCTCCATGTCAGGAACAGATCATAAAATATCATTGCCATAAAACGCAGCAGAAAACGGCAGCAGCTCAAGCAGGAGGCTTGAGTAATTCAGTCAAGCTAGCTAGCTGATCACAGATTCAGACTTCCGGGATCAATAACTTTTAAAAACACTTTAAACTGACAGCAGCTGTCTCTGTTTGTCCAAACACAAACAAAAACATCTAAAGGCATTTCAACAGAAAAAGACAAAGTTTTTGTTTCTTTATAATGCTGAGCTCTTCGTGCTGCAGAGAGACAAACGGCTACACATCAGCTGCTAACTGCTACATGCTAGCACCGTGATTTAAGTCCTTAGGACCCGAGCTGTCCTTTGATATGCCTGTTTTATTTATCTGACAGAGAAATAACAGTTAAGAAAATTAACTACTGTGGTAATAAAACCAAAAATGTGATGTCTTAAGAACTTAAAAAATAAGTACATAATCTTAAAAATCAAAACAAAACAAAAAAAAAACAATAAATGAAAATTAATAATAATATCAGCTATTCATGAACATTCATTAAATTGTATGCTAAAACAAAGTCATAATTTATTTATAAAAATTTTAAATGAGAACAGGAATCACATTCGGTCAAACATGTTCAATAGCTCTAAAGATGTTAAAGCTAAAGTCACTAAACTTTATCACATGACTAATTATCACTTATATAACAAGAAAATTGTATTTTTTTCCTAGTTTATATTTGCTCCATTTTTACTTGTTTATTAAAGCTACTTCACAGAAGTATTCTATTGAAGTTTTTAATGATAATAGAAGGTAAAATAAATACAAATAAGGGACAACACAAATCTGTTTCTTCAACTTGTTCATGCTTTAAATGTGTTATGAAAGTATCGGATCGGGACTCAGTATCGGCAGATACACAAAATCAAATGACTCAGAATCGGATCGGGCCCAAAAAAACCTGATCGGGACATCTCTAGGTGGAATTATATAAATTGGTTTCTTCCCATTCCTGATCAAGCAATAAATAAAACTACCGGTACCTCCTTTTAATTGGTTAATTATATAGACTTGTCAAGTCTGTTGTGACCTACAAGTGTATTGTCTGCATTACTGCAACAATTCTATTAAGGTTATCAGTAATAACACTGTTGAAAACGGCATGATCTACTAGAAAACATTTTTTTATAGAATGAATGCTTAAAATAAAACAGAAAGTCAAATAAATTAAATTAAAGCAACATTTTATAAAAATATCTGGTAAATCTAACTTTATATTGAAGCAGAGAAAAATCTTTCTTGAATTTGTGGGAGCAAAAAATACACAGTTCTATTGTTGCTTAAAACAAATTAATGCAACGTTGAAGTCATGATTCCCCACATACTAAATTTACTCCATGGATATTTTTATCACTCATGAAACTCCTGTCATCACAACAGGAACTAGAAAATATTTCATTCACTAAAAGAGAAAAAAACAGGGCTACTGGGAGATGTATAAATGTCTCCTATGGTCTGACTGGTCCAATTAGAATTGGAGTATTCATGACATCAGGGGTACAGAAACTTCTTCAGATAACGTAAAAAAGGGTCAACCAGACTGGACAAACAAGTCTGACAGAGGATGGAAAAATCCCAGAAGATGTAAAGATATCACCCTCATTTATGGAATGTTTCATTTCAAATATAACATTCATTTGGGAAATTAGAAAGAGCTAACACCAACACAAATTACATGAGGATAAAACCAAAGACACAAATATTGTTCTGAATCATCTTACCCACAGATTGCTCAGAGTCACTCCAGTCTGGATATATGTAAGTGTCATCTGAAAGAAAAAGATAAAAATATGGATGTAAAAGCTCACAGCTGTCCATTCATTCCAGAACCAGCAGAATCTCAAGTGAGCCAACCCAGCTACTGTTGGGAGAAGGAGGTAGAGCCTGGATAGGTCTCCACCAGTGTGTTCCAGAGACACACACACACACACACCAAGAGACGGTTTAGATTCACCAGTTAACCTTTAAAAAGTGTTTTTGGACAGTGGGAGGAAGTCTGAGTGTTCAAAGAAATCCCACACATTCATGAACACAGACAGGACTCAGCCTGGACTTGAACTGAGGCCTTCTCATTGTGAGGTTAGAGTGCTAACCACTACACCCCTATGCAGCTCCCACACTGCTATCCACCTCATAGTAATCAGAAGAAGTGCTGTCTTCTTCTGAAGGAGTGGCTGGATGGCTCAGCTGGCTGGGTGTAGGACTACATAAAACTCTCTGCTGAACCACCTGTGTGAATCACTGAATCAGTTTCACAGTTTCCCTGAAATGATGGAGCAAAAGATCAAAAACAACTGCTGTCTGCTCATGAGGAGAGTTGTCTAAAGCAGTGGTCCCCAATCACAGGCCGCGGACCGGTGCTGGTCCGTGAAATAATTGTCACTCGCCCACAGGATAACTAATAAGTTACACATTTATTTATTTTTTTAGTTTTTGATTAGCTTGAGCTCTAAAAGCAGTAAAACAGCAGCATGTAACACAAGAAAAGTTGTAAGTGGAATCTTTCTTTGCAAATTGATGGTATATGTGCAGAACAGAAGAACAGACAGAAGCACATGATTCCCACACATTTGCTTAGAGACGTGACTTTCATGAACAAATCTAATCTTTTAAACGGTCACAGAAATGATCAAACAAGCTCATCCATTCAGATGCTCATTTCAGAGAAGTTCTGATCAGGATTCATGCAAGTATGTAGGAAAAAGGGTTGCTCCATTTCTGCCTGGTGTTCCTGATGGAACATGCAAGCTATAACCCCAAAGTGAACTTCAGAATTAATGATGTTTTCGAGTATTTAGTCCAAGGAATATGAGCTAATGTTTCAGACTTTGAGTTGGAAGAGGTACTAGGTCGCCGTGACATTTCTCAATTCCAGTGTCCAGAAAAGTGTCTAAGACAAATGGTCTAATAAAGGTTTCCAGGAAAGATAAGACGGAAAACCAGATGTGGTGTTGGATCGACTGTTGTTGACGAAGATTCCTCTGGTAGGATTGCCAAAGATGGATTGTTAAGGCGGTGTGTGCTGTGCTTCTGGTCGTACACTCGGGTATAAAGATTGGAGGAAACAGAGAATCGGGGGCTCCTTCAACAAAATCTGACTGGTTACGCTGGAAGATTTCTCTGACTTTATTCATGAATAAACAGACCCTCTGAGCACGTGCAGAGTTCGATTTTTAATTTTACTTTGACTCATTTTTCCTCAACAGTAAATCCATTAAAAAAAAGATGTGAAGCAGTGTACAGAGACCAGGGCGGGGGTGGGGGGTGGGGAGTGGAGGTGAAAAGGAGAATTCCAAGGAGAAAATCCAAAGTTGAAATTGTTGTCAAGTTTAGTCCTGTGTGAGAGATTTAATCTTACCTGTTGATTCATAAATATTATCCATGCTGTCAGTCTTTTGGAAAGCCATCAGGGAAACTCTCCTGGTCACTCAGCTGACTGTTGGAACAAACAAAAGGAGGATCTGTACAAACTGAAATGCATTTCCTTTGCTGAAGCAGACATTTGTTTGTGAAGCCACAACTACAATAAGACCATCAGCTGGATTTTTTTCTGTACAGTAATTTACCTTTTGTAGTATTAGGAGTAATGAACAAAGTTGTTCATATGAAAATAAAAGGGAGCAGAAATGTAACATTTTAAACTAGAGGAGTCCTACTGTCATTGGCGTTCGCAGCTTTTCAAAGGAACTGATCTAAAACAGCAACAGGGTTCACCATGCATGGCTTTATCAAAACCAAATGATCTGTTACTCACAGTGTCTCCAAGTAAACCTTCAAAACAGACAAAAAAAACTGAGGGTTTCTATGAGTAACCTTTATCTTCAAAATAAAAGCATTAATTAAAATTTGCACAAAAGCAAACTACTGCATTTTATTGAAGTTACATAAGAAAAGGTTTGACTGTACAAGGAAGATTAGCTTTCACAAATGCTTAACTCCTGCTCTGAATCTCTGGACTTTGGAATTTGATTTGGTTTATTTCAAGCAAAGACAAAACTAGAGACAATAAAACAAAACCTTAAATCTGTACACAGACATGTCAAAAGTTCGGAAAAGTCATGAACTGGTTGATAAATATGTTTGCATACTCAGACATCCACATACACAAGTAATCACTAATACACATATTTGCACTTAAACCATTGAAGTTTTTCTCAATCATTAAAGTACATTTCTCACAACAGTATTAAAGTTTGTACCACTGCTCAGGCGTTTCTCAAAACGATTAGTGCAAACTGCAAACATGGTAGATAACCTGCAAAACTCACTTTCTCAAAATGTCAGTAGCTCAAAATGGGTAGTTCACGCTTTAAAAGTCAGTTTTTATGTCAATGAAAAAGTCAGCGTTGTCAAAATGACAAGTCATGACTCCAGCTTCTTTAACGATCAAGTCAAAAGATTTCAGCATGTTTTCATTGAGACTCATGCTTCCCAATGCCATGTAATGTGGAGATATGTATCATGCATGGGATTTTGAAAACTAGAGTTCAGTTTTTTTTAAAGACACTCAATAAACACTTCACACTGGTTATAGACCCTTTTCACGTGACGTCACACATCGCCGGACAGTTCAGAGTCGCTTCCAGCTCATATGGTTTAGAACAGCAAAACTGACTGCAGAACGCTTTTAAAGCAATTTTACATGAACAATAAAAAGGTAAGCTAACCAGTTGGAACTGAAATGTATTCAATGTTTATTGTATAAATGTCCTACCTGGTTGATTTGTGAACGATCTAAGAGGAGGAAACAAATACAAATGCTGCTTGTTTGATTATGAAGGTAGTTATGATTTTATTCTTTTAATCTGTGCTAATGCTAACGCTAGCATTAGCTTTAGCTATGAGACGTGGAGCTGCAGAAGATCTTTTCTCACCAGTTAAAAGTTTCCTAAATTTCCGTTTTCACATAATCCTGTAAACGGATCAAAAGTCAGAGAATTCCAGCGTGTCTGAGATTAAAGTCAAACTTATTCCTGTTGTAATGTTTTCTACTGCGGTCAGTGAGCTGCTGTTAGCTCAGTGGTTCTAACATCACTCTTTGTTTTTGATCAGAACTGTGTCTGATCTCCAGAAAATAAAGGTAAAAATGATTAAATTAATTGAAAACTGTTCCCAAAAAACAGGAAAGTGACTATTTCCATGTAATGTTATAAAATACGTTCACCCAGAGATTATTTTTTTTACTTGGCTGCTCTTATTTTGAAAGCTGAAACTACGTGTCTCCATAGCTGCTCTGAACATTTTGACTGAACCAAACCATTCCTGTTTTTACAATTATCCCTAAAATATCCTGTAGAACAACAAGTAAATTTATCCTGGGAAGAGATTAAAATGTGTACGGACAATGCTGTGATGTTTGTCTTTGCTGAAGGTATTAAATGTGAATAACATGAATTTCTATCAGCTTTTGTGCTGATCGCACTAAAAATACATGGAAATAACATCAGCCTAAATGGAACCAATTAGAATAAAATCTGCTCAAATGAAAGGCTTTCTAGTGAAGCTCTACAGTGGAGAAGGTCTTATCTCACTGACAGGTCTTTCAGTGTTAGCATGGGTCCTCACTCATCCAGTGTTGCCCTCTGAGGTGGGGAGTTCCTCAGGGGTCGGTTTTGGGCCCATTGCTTTTTTCTTTTTACATGCTACCCCTGGGAATGCTGCTTTGTAAGCATAAGATGGATTTCCATCTTTGTGCCGAAGAATGCCAAATCTATCTCCCTATGGGCACGGGTTCTGACCACACAGTTAAGGCAATAGCTGACTGCTTTGCTGACTTAGGTTGTGGATGTTGGCTAACTTTCTTGGGCTTAATGAAACAAAACAGAAGTAATTGTGTTAGTCCCCAGTGGTGGAAAGGACCACGGTCTCGATCTCCTCTCACTCGTCTCGTTTGAACAGTCTGTGACTTCTAATCTTGGAGTGAAACTTGATTCCACTTTGAAAATGGACCTCCAGATTAATGCTGTGAGCAGGTCCTGCTTTTTTCAGCTGCAACGTTTAGCCAGGATTAAGTCTTTTTTATCCAAGTCAAATCTTGAAATTGTGTCGCATGCCTTTGTGCTGTCCAGGCTGAATTATTGCAGCTCCTTATACGCTGGTTTGCCCAAAGCTGCCAGGCTGCAGAAAATGCAGCAGACAGATTTATTTGTGGTGCAAAGAAGTCTGAACACATAATCCCGATCCTGGTTTCATTGAACTCGGTGCCTGTGCAGTACTTGATTTTTATGAAAATTCTTGTGTTTGTTTTTAAGTCATTGACAGGTTCTGCCCCTTCTTACATCGGTATTCTGCTGTTCAAAAATTCCCCTCTTAAGTCCTTGCGTTCTGCGGACTAGTGAAGGTTACTGGTTCTGAGAACCAAATGTAAGTTCGGGGTGGCTGTGCGTTTGCTGTGCTGGCTCCCAAACTCTGGAATTAATAGCCACCAGCTATTAGTGTTATGGTTTGGTGTTTTCTTTTATTTGGTTTTGTGGTGTTGTGTTCTCGTACTTATGTTTTGTCTCCTTTGTGCACAGGGTGGCGTGGGGCAGGAGGCGTGGTCGTTCTCTAACTGGTGACGCTGCACACCCGCTCCCAATTTAAGCACCTTTAAAAGCCTCTCCCTGGCTCCTCCAACCTGCCAGGTTATTTCCACTTCCATGTGGCCTCCTAGTTCCTGTAGCAGCCGTCTTTGGTCAAGCCTCCTGCCTCCACCGCCTATCTGCTCCTTAGTTTGTTGCTGTTTTCATCCAATAAATCTTCACTGAATTAACATCCAGTTTGGCTCTACGTTGGGATCTGTCTACACACCCTGACAATTAGAGAAGTTACAACTTTGGAGTCTTTTAAAGCCAAACTGTTCCTTCATTATAGCGCTGAAGTATCTGCCTAGCTGCCGTTTAATTCTTAGTCTGATTGTTATATTTTTTTTATTTGTTTTTATGTTTTTATATCTTTTAGTTTTTTATATATTTTATGTTTTTTATGTCTTTTATGCTTCTTATGCCTTTTAT
Source organism: Oryzias melastigma (assembly GCF_002922805.2). Taxonomy (NCBI): domain Eukaryota; kingdom Metazoa; phylum Chordata; class Actinopteri; order Beloniformes; family Adrianichthyidae; genus Oryzias; species Oryzias melastigma. The sequence goes on along the minus strand of NW_023416887.1, from coordinate 326,188 downwards.
GATTCTGCTCTGCCTTTCTTGTACAGCACTTTGGGCCGCCCTGACTGATGGTGGAAGGTGCTTTATAAATGAATTAATGAAATGTTCAACAAGTTTGTGTGCAACAGTACAAGCAATGAAATGAAGATTACTGGTTGTATAAACAATGACTAATCAGCCTGGACAAGTTTAATTAATTTTGACAGAAATGATAAAAACAAATGAATAATGATCAAAAGTTTTCTCATCATTTTGTAGAGGTTTGTTCTTAATCCGTTGTGTTATGTCCAGACGGATTTGCTATTGGATGAAATGAACATGAAACTGACACTAGGTTGTGCACAAATGACTAAATGTTGTGGAGGTTGCACTAACTGTTGTGAGAAGTTCAATTCTGTTGTGAGAAACGCACCAAAACAATTGAGAAAAACTGTAAATACTATCTTTTTCAAAATAAGTTTAATTAATTACTTGTAGGAAGTAAACTTATATAATGTCATCGCCATTACCCTTTACTTGACTATTTTTCTGTTATTACAAATGAATCGTTATCCGGTTCTTAACTTCATATCAGTTATTTTTAGTCTACCATCACTAGTGCAGGTCATTTCAAAAACTACTAGTAGTGATAAATCAGATATCAAAGATAATGTACATACAAATTACATTCATAAGAGAAAACATTACACTATTTCAACAATCAGAATCACAGACCAAGCACTAAAATTAAATGCAACGTGTTTGTCACTGGAAGACATTACTGCATTATTCCAGAAACTATAATTGCACATCAAGTAATCTGCAGGAATCACAAGTACTATCTGAACATCTGGAAACAAAGTGTGGAGTTTATTGAACATGATTAGGGAAGTTTGTTGCTGTTTTATTTTTATTATTGCTGTTGGTGGTTGTGGTATTGTAATTTTAAAACTCATTTGGAAATCAGGCTTGAAGCTAAAAGTTCATATTTATTTCCTTTGACATTTCCTCATTACGAAGGAAATAGATGCTTAGAGACGTCAAAAATGAAAATCTTGACCCAGGAGAGACTGTGCTTGTTTTATAAGTTCAGCTGAGGTTTCTGTTCTTCTCTCTGTTCAGAGTTCAAGTTTAGTCACAGAGACATAAATGTGTTGAGTTTCACTTCAAACAGAAAACAAATGTTTATTTTCTTAAAGTTATTCCACTTCAATGAACATTTGGCTCTCCACGTTTATAATTTTTTATCTGTGAAAAGGGTCATTAAAATCTGTTTTATTCACTTTAAATAATCACTGAAATTCCATGTTTTGAAAGTAGAGAAGTACTGAAGGTAGTTTGATACAAATGTACGTTTTTGTCTTAATATAAGTCATTAGAAGAAGTATTTTCTTGAGTGAACTCACCAGAAGTTGTTCGTCTCCACATTTGCCAATGTTCGGATTCACCTGAAACTGGAATCTGACCTCAGAGGAAGAGCTTGAAGATTACTGAGGGCATGTTTGAACTCTGAACAAGAGGAGGAAGATTCTAGTGTTTATGACATGAACTTTTAACTTCAAACTAACAATCTTGGCATGCAAATGAGGTTTGAATTAGTGACGTGAAAGACTGAGAAAGTGTTCTATTTTTGCAAAGACATGTTGATTGAAATATTGATTCCCTGAATAACCAAAACAGGAAAGTTTTACAAATATCTACTGTCTAGTAGTTAAAAAATGTAAACATTTTAAATATTTGAGAAGAATAAAATGTTGCTATGGCAGCAGTGCAAAAACCTTAAACCGACTGTGTAGAAGTTATAAACCAAGGATGAATCTTTCTACTGAAAACAACATTTAAAACACATTGTTGCGCTCCAAAGCCTTTATTAACTTCTCTCAGAATGTTGACAGTCTCACTTCATTTATGCACAGTGAGCGTGAATCAAAAACCGGTCCAGCTCCAGGAACAAACTCTGTTCTAACAATGTTTTATTACTGAACTTGAAGCCAGAAGTAACAAATGTTGCACTAAAGTGGCCATTGAACGTTAGTCCATGCTTGTGTAAGATTGGGTTTGTTTTGATTGGCAGGTGGGTGGACCAATAAGAAGACTCAACAAAGCTCTCCTGACCAATCCTCTTTCAGAACGACATTAAAGAGGAGCAGAGATACCTGCCCACTTTACCTTTCAAAATCCTTCAGGTGACATCAGGGAATGTTGATCAAGTCTGCGGACATGAAATCCAAATTTTATGAAAAAATTCTAAATATGATAATAACACAAAATTGTTTGCAATCAATGGTTGCTTTGAAAATGAAGACAGAAAAATCAGCAGATGACAACAACTTCACTCCAATCAGTTTTTATGGGAGCAAATGTCTCATTATCCTCAACAGGAAGAAATGTATTCTTTTATCAATAAAGTTAGTTCAAATGGACTTGATGATGAAAAAGAGAGCAGGTTAAAAATAGGGAATAACATGCACAGTAATTGAAGCCAGACGTTTTATGAACATGCAGGTACAGCAATAAATGTTTGAAGTAATCTGATGTAGTTAATTAATATCCATGAAAAGATTCAGATCAGAAAGATGAACGTTAACGCGTCACAATCAGACGAGACTTTGACTGTATATGACAGCAGAGAAAGACCTCACAGAACCTGAACCTGGAGGCTCTGAGGAGAGCAGAACTTTGTAGAACTTTGACCCAGATCCTGGATTTGAAATGTGAAAGAAGAAGTGGACAAAATGACTCCAGAGACTTGAGTACTGTTTCATTCCTCTGCAGCTCAAGAGTCGTGTATTGGTTTATGATTAAACTCATTTAGGTCATAAAAAAAGAAAAAACAAGGAACTATTTTAGAGTTTAAAGTAATTAGCTTGAAATGTAAACTATAGTTGTGATGTATTTTATACTTTTGTATGAAAGTTTGGTAAATTAAATTAATAGTAATATGGGAAGATAGTTTGCCTGATTCTTCTGATAAAGTCCATCAAAACAATTTGGATTTAACTTTACAGCCATGGTGACTGTAAATGTATCATCACTTGGACTATGAATGCATGTTTTATATCCTAGAGACAGAAAACAAAGTTGCTGTTTGAAATGTTGGTAAAGCAGGAGGGGGTCAAACATAATTCTCTTTTCTAAAAGACAACAGCTCTGCTGGTATATCTTCAGAAGGGAGCAGACGTCTAGTGTTCATCAAAAAAAGGAATCCAGGAAATCACGTTCCATTCCAAAGCCGTTATAATTTATTATACATTCAGTCTATGGATGTGTGACTCTGTAGTTTAGTTTCATACACAGATGATGTTTATGTGTTCATATATTGTGTTCCTTGTGGTCACCATCATAAATCTATAACAGATATTGCAAATAAAAATTCATAATTTATGGCATATGGTTGAATTAAGAAAAATATGAACTTGTGAACGAGACAGGAAAGAAACAGGCTAAAACCTCTGGTCCAATCAGAGTCTTTATTAACCTGGACAGATTCATAGAACAGTAGGAAACAGGATACAGAAACACTCATTAATGTTGAACAGAAAACTGAGTCAGACATCTGCTCTTTCTTTAGTCAAACCCACGTGAAGGCTCAATGATCTGATCATAAACGGATTAAATCTCTTTTTCTCTAACATAGTAACCCTTCAAAATCCCTTTGATCCCAACACCAAACAGTAAAGATCCTTTAACCATCTGAATCCAGTCTTCTTGTACTTAAGGTGCAGCACAGATCAGCTGACTCAGGTGAAGGTGATGAGGTATTCTGGGTAAGCCTGGATGTCGTTGAAGACCACAAACATGCTCGGAGGATTTTTGTTATCCGTGACGCTGTCGTACAGGTCAGTTGACTGCCCAGATTTAGGAGGAGGGACAATCAAGCCAGAACTGCCCTGGGTGAAGTCCCCGACCAGAACCCGGGCCTGGTACATCCGCTTGAGCCCTTGGTTGTCGGGTTTGGCGTAGCTCTTTGCCGAATAGGCGGGATTCACAGCAAAGTAAGAACCGTTTCCATACACTGCGCCTGTAAAAAAAAAAGTCAAAGAATAAATGAGAGTTTAGATTCTGTTTGTTTCACATCAACATGGCACAAATATCCATCCATCCATTTTCTTGACCACTTCTTCCCTTTCGGGGTCGCGGCGGTGCCGGAGCCCAACCCGGCTGCTGATGGGCGAAGGTGGGGTACACCCAGGACAGGTCGCCAGTCTGTCGCAGGGCCTCAATCACACACACATCCACTCTCACATCCACACCTAGGGGCAATTTAGAGTCACCAATGAACCTATGAAGCATGTTTTTGGACAGTGGGAGGAAGCCGGAGTCCCCGGTGAAAACCCACGCATGCACGGGGAGAACATGCAAACTCCACACAGAAAGGTCCCAGCCGGGATTCGAACCGGGGCCTTCTCGCTGTGAGGGGAGAGCGCTAACCACTGCGCCACCGTGCAGCCCGGCACAAATATAATCTCATCAAAGCCTAAAGCCAGGAGATATCATTGAATTGTCCTTAAATATTTGCTGCAACGCTTTCGGCTTTTTAACCTCTGCAGATCTCCGCAGGCAAACAAGATAATTCCACGACAAAACGAGAGTAGGACTGAAGGTTGGTTTGTTTGGATCGACTGTCTTCATCAAACATCAGAATCTTCACAAACGGATCTGAGAAAACCCAATAATCCTGGCATAATCACCTTTTGATCAGTCCCTCCACGATTTCAAGATGTTCCCATCGCAACTATTATAGCAAATTCAACCAGACCTGTGATTTGTTGCACACCCTGCAACTTTATATTTCACTTCAACTTTGCAGTTTCACTGCAACTTTATATTTTAACTGCAACTTTATAGTTTCACAGCAACTTTATAGTTTCACAGCAACTTCGACCAATCTACCGTGACGCAGCTTCACGGCCGTTTCCCACCTGACTTCCTGGGAGCCGTGCTCTTTTTCATTCTTTTCTGGGGGGTCTGTGCACCCACTGAGTGTGAACACAGTGTGTCTGTAGGTGCTCACTCACCGGTTGTCTCGGCGCGCATTCAAGCAGCTGCTTTCAAAGAAAAGTCTATGAAAACACATGTTGTAGTCTGAAATGCTGCTCTGTGCTCATTTGCATGGACGTTTCAGTGAAAGTGGACGCCTGAATGCACGCCCACCTTGTGTGGGGGGGTGTTGCACAGGTGCAGAGAGGTCCGTCACACACAGAGGACAACATGAAAATCTGGAGCAAAATCTGGAACCATTTTCCTAATACAAAGGAAGAGTGGAGAGTCTGCAGGAAATTCATTCCACATAGAACCTCCTCCACAACCAACCTATAGACACCTGAGAGAACCTTCTCCAAACAGAGCAGATGCGATCCTCTCCAGCATTTATTTTCACTCAAAGGACATCTTTCCACCATCTTTCCAGTTTCCACCATAATCGTGTACACTAATCGCTGAAATACATTCAAACTAAATGATGTGATTTGCACATAGGTGTAGAATTCCAGTTTCCGATGAGGTGATACTCTTCACGGCGATCGAGGTGATTCTGCTCCGATGTCCCTGCAGGCCCAGCGGCTACAAATCACTGAAGTATAAACCGACTTAAAGGCTTTTAAATCCAGCCTTACAAAATGGTTCAACCGAACCAGGGGGTCTATAGGCTCCAGAGCCACAAAGAGACCTTCTATCTCTCCATTGTGGCTATTAAGAATAAAACATGCAAACTATTTGAACAAATAAGAACTTTGTAGTTTCAGTTTATTTATTTTTAGTTAAAGTCCTGCTCTGATCATCTTCTGATCTATTTTGAAAGCGTTCCCAGAGGTCTGTTTATTTTGATTTTGCTCAGACGAGGAAAACAAAGTTAAAATTAAAAGAAGTTAAACTTGTTTCATATACAACATTTTGACATTATAATTCAGTTACTGTGAATATTGAAACATTGTATAGATGAATGGCTTAAAGGAAACGTAAACAAAACATGTAATTTTCTGAAAAAAAAAAAAAAATGAGACTTCATCCAAATGGCTCTTTCAGTGTCAAAGGCTGCTGACTCCTGATCTAAACACTGCAGTCTGCATTCATTTAACTCCTCTATAATTGTTGCAGTTCACCAGCAGATGGCGGTGTCTCAACACGTTGGCCCTTGTAGAAGTTCATTCAGTTATATGGTGCATTCCAACACTTTCTCATCCTCAAGTCCTCACAAATTGACATTTGGTTAAGGACACCTCCGCGTCACTTTTGGACATTTTGGGTGTCCTAAACTCGTTGTCTTTTTGATGTGCTGGCTCTTCAAAAAAATCGAGGGTCCGGAACCATCAGGACGCGATACCAAATGCACACTGGTCCTCGTGTCCAGTACTGACTGTCCAGTCCATGACTTACATGAACCGGACAGTCATTGTACGGCTGGACAATCTCACCACTCATGAATAAATCTGCCAACAAAAACCAAACTTTTCTTAACAGAGTGTTGGTAAAATGATTTCAGAGAAGTACGCCTCTGAATGTGTCACTTTAGTTTTTCCTGATTTTATGTCTTTGTTCTTTTAGAAACAGATGTATAAAAGTGGCGTTCTATGGTTTGGGGCGACCCCCAACACCAAGACGGGGTGGGGGATCCCTGCTGTCCCCTCAGGGAGCTGAGCTGGTTACCGTTTCGTCCTGCGTAGCTGCGGTTGAATCCCTTGGTGTTGATTAAGTCGATTGAGTCAGCGGATGTGCCGTGAAACAGAACCTTCTCGTTGTTGCTGTGCTTGTTCTTGTGCTCCATCTGTTTCTTCAGGAGTTGGAAACTCTGCCACAGGCAGGAGTTTTGGACCCGCTCGATCTGAAACACAGAGAAGTTGCACATAAGGCAACATGAACGACCCAGCAGGTCATTCTGACCCGGTTGTCTTGACAACCAGAACATCTCAGATTCATGTAGATGCTTGGGACTAGGGCTATCTTGAGTAGTTGACTAATCGACGACTAATCAACCATTAAAATAGTCAATGACTAATTTAATAGTCGATTAGTTGTTACTTTATATTACAAGGAGTCAGAGTGTAGTAAAGTTAAACAAAGTTGTGAACGTTCAGAACCAAAAAATGGACTATTTGTCTGAGTGTTTAGTAAGCAACCATAAAGGAAATGAATGAAAAGTCTTTAAATTTCAAACTTTGAAGTAGATTACTAACAAGCCTTTAAATATATTCATGAGGTATGTTTTCATCTTCATAGTAATAAAAAAAAATACTGGACAAAATACTAACATTTTTGACTAATTTAGTTCACAGAGGGATTTGAGGCTATTTTGGAGCTTAGCTAGTTTTAAAGCAGCGAGCTAACTTTTTTGGCTAATTTAGCATCTGCTGAAGTTTTATAGGCTAATTTGGAGTTTAGCTCATATTTTAGCAACACACTAAATATTTGGACAAAACTGGCATGTATTACAGATTTTTAAGCAATTTTACTACCATTTTTTTCAGAAATTTAGGTCAACTTCAGCACTTTTTCATTGTTGTTTAACAAAATGTTTAGTCTTTTAGTAAGCTTAACATTTTGCAAATAGCTTTGGCATTTTCAGCAAATCCATTCAGCTATTAATGCAAACACTTTCAGCAAAAAACATTCACACTAGCATTATCGCAGATGATGCAACCTTTTCTAGTTATATTTAAGTTAGTGAGACCAAAACTTTATCTTTAGTGACAAATAATTCCTTTGTCTCAGATGCTAATCTCATTTGATTTAATCTTGTTTTAACACTAACACTAATGAAGGACAGAGGCTGCACGATTCATTAAAAGTTAAATAAAGTATCATCTTTATTGTCTGTATTTTCAGTTAGTTTAAAGCTAATGATGGTTAAGGTGTGTGCTTTACATCCACTTTGCACACGACTCGATAAGTCGACTAATCAGAGAAAATAATCAGTAATAAATCGATTATTAAAATAATCGTTTAAGGCAGCCCTACTTAGGAGAAACGTTTCAAGAGGAGAAGACCAGACCAGTCCAGATGTCATGATTCAGTTCAGGACATGAATGGACCTGAACATCTTTGAAATCTCCACTGTCCTTTTCTGTAAACAGCCTCTGAAACTGTTTATATGTACTCTCTAAATTAGGGGTGTCCAAAGTCAGGCCTCGAGGGCCGGCCTCCTGCTGGTTTTCCAGAATCCTGCCTTATCTGCAGCTGATTACCTGGATCAGGTGTGTTTGGCCAATAAGGAGCTTCAATGACAGGTTGGTTAGAAAACATGTAGGACACCGGCCCTTGAGGACAGACTTTGGACACCCCGCTGTAAAGGGATGCTACAATGAAAATGATCTTCTACGTAATGTTTTTGTATGACTAAAGTTAAAGTCCCATTAGCTGTCACCAGGGCTGGCCCAGGGCATAGGCCTAGGGCGCCATCTGCTGGAAATCCCAATGATTAGACTATATACTTTTTTTTTTTTTTGGCTGTATTTTTCAACAGTTCAACACTGGTCATTTCATGTAAAAAATGTTTTAAGTAATAACTGACAACACAAATAAAATAGCTAAAAAATTAAACATAATCAATAACTGTTCCTCCTAGGGCGCCATGCAGGCCAGGGCGGGGCCTGGTTGTCACCCACCTAGGTGTGTAAAATGTGTTCTCCCCTGGGGGAGGGGTGAGCTGCAAACACAGCCGCACTCGGGAACCATTTGGTGGTTTAACACCCCCCCAATCCAACCCCTGAAAAGGGCGTGCAGCTTAAAAAAAGGGTGTTATTTCTATTTAGGTTTAGTATCACAGTGTACTTTGATTTTCAAGTTGAACAAATGAAGATGTTCGAGTCTGAAAGTGAAGGCAGAAAGATTCAGGTTTGGAGGCTCAAAGGTCTCCTTCCTCCCCTCTGAGGCTCCTTGTTGTTGAGAGTTTAGAGTCTGGATAGTAGTGTTGAGTGTTCCCTCGCTTTATCGAGGTTCATCTTTTGCTGACTCACGGTTTCAGAGTTTTCCTGCTCTTTTCTTTAGCAGCACGCTGTGTCCTGCGCCCTGATTGGCTGTTGCTCTTGTCAATCAATCTCCTCTGTACTGTGTCTCCTTTACAGAATGTGTGCACCCTTCCAGATCTACAGACATCTTTGATATTGATCAGATCTTTGTTTTCATTCTATAATCCTGGACTCATTTTTATTTGAAGGTTTGAACTTTGAGATTTTAAACAGGAGAGAAAAGAGTGAAAATGTTTATGTATGTCTGAGTGAAGCGTAGAATGTTTGTAGTTTTATAGACATAAAACATCTAGAATCTTAATCTCAGATTTCACCAATTGCAGGTTATTTATAGAACGTAACTCTTCTGATAAATGAGTGAACTCTGGATGAAATGTGTTTTTAAAAAGCTGAAATGGCAGCAGGACCTTCTCCTAGGAGAGGATCAGATTATGGGTTTGTGTCTAAACACCTTCTCCTAAAGACCAGAATCTCTTTTATTTTGTGCGACTCCATTCCTTTGTTTGGCTTATCAAAGAGTTTCAAAGAGACTTTTCTTCAAAGAGTTTCAGTTTTTCCTGAACATTCAACTTCCTGTCCGTGGTTTGTTTTCCACTGAAGGTGTTCCATAATTCAAAAGAGTGAAAGTTCGTACAGAGATGATGGTCAGAGACAGGCCGCTCTGTGTGAGGTTCGCCGTCACGTCGGTGTGTTCCTGCGATCCTGCAGCCACAGGAACCAGCTTCACGATGTCATTCTTCATGTCGTCCCAGTGTGAAGGCAGAGGATTTTCAGGCTCTAAGAAAAACAAAAGGAAAGAATTCAAATTTATTGTGGGAAAACTCAAGTACAGTTTGTGGTTTGGAGTAAACGCAAAGCAAAAGCTAAAACTCATGTTTTTTCTTCATTTTTTGGAGATTATCATTACCTTAAAATTTCTTTAATGTGAAGTAAATAATTTCAACTATAGACTTGAATTAAAATAAAACTGTCTTTGAAAATATCTTTGTTAGTGACTTCATAGCTTGTATATCCAGATGACTATTATACAATAGTTTGCTGCATTTTTCATTACACAAGAATCAGTTATATATGATATATGACAAAGTTTCATGACCAAACATTAACACACTAAAGGTGTTTTTAGTGTTTCTTCAGTCTTTAAGTTGGTGGAGGGTTAGGAGGAGGGGTGAAAGTAAACCAGAGCGGCATTCTGGTATAAGAATTGGAGGCGGAACGCCGCTCTGGCTGGAGAGATCAGCTGGTTTACGCTGCATAACACATGACAGAAGCAGCAGTCTGTCTTATGGATTAAAAAAATGAAAATGGACTCAAGCTGAGAGCAGGCTGCACTTTATTTGGATGTTTGCCTTGTGTTTAGTGGCGCATCGAGCAGTTGATAAAATGCTCTGGATCTCTCCCGGTCTGCTCCCTCCTGCTTCAGTAGCAGCACATCCTCGTTCCCGATCGTCACATGTTGATGTTTGGTTAAGGACCCCTTCGAGTCACTTTTTGATGTTTTGGGTGTCCCCAACTCATCTGTTTTTAGTATGCTGGCTATTCCCGTTAAACCACAGGTCCCCCACCTCTGGACCTCGAACCAGAACCAGTCCGGTGGCAGGACGCAGAGTGCACCGGTTCCCTAACCCGGTTCCTGTTCGTGTCCGACCCAGTTTGTGTCTGGTACTGCAAGTAGGGCTGTAATGAGTATCAGGGTGCTCGAATACTCGCTATGTGCTCCCGAAAGTTTGAGCACGGATATTCGCAACGTCCAAGATCGCTGATTCTTTATAAATGTAGTAAATTGTAGCAAAATATGATCATAATATCATCTGGGGAAGATGTATTTCTACTCTGAAATGCAGATTAATGTAGGATTTTAAGTTTACGAACTAAAATAAAACCAAAAGAGCCGCCGTACTTCCACCGGAAGTAAATACATCTTCGTGTCGGTGAAGCTTCCGGTTTTCAAAGTAAAACTAGCGAGAGCTTTATTCTGTTCAAAAACTGAGACTGAAGTTCCGCTCACAAACATAACTTCTGAAACAATGAATTTAGCTTTAACATCAGAGCTTTAGCTCCAGTGTTTACATTCTTTTGGTTATGATAACTCTTCAACATTTGACGTAATTAACGAAACTCCATCTTATTCTGAAGAAACAGCCTCGCTGCTGAAAGGTGGATGTAATCAACGTGAATCAGATGATTCTGCTGAGAAAAAAAAGACTTTTTATAGGAGCTCTTCACCAATATGTGATACTTAGAACGTAAAATATTGAAGAACTTTGAAGATAGAAAACTGTGGAGAACATTTTAGGGTTTTGTTGTTAAATGACCCAAAACAAAAGTGATTTTTATCATTTTATGTTGTGTTACTGCTGAACCAGAAGATTGAAAAACAAAAAACAAAAAAACTTTAAAATGACAAAATGTCTTTTTATCTGAATCTTTGTGTTTTTTTAATCAGTTTAGTTGATTCTGATCACCTGTTCTAAATAAAGGTATAAATGATGATTAAATACAAATAATTTCAATTTTCATCCATCCAGTAAATACACATACATATAGCAATAAACATATTAAAAAGTAAGAATCGTGGTTCAACTCGTGAATCGTTGAGCTTGATTTGTGAATTGAATCAGATCGCCACCCAAGCAATGATCCACAGCCCTAACTGCGAGGGTGATTTTACGAACAGCCAGCGTGTCATAAAATGAGCTAGGGACACCCAAAATGTCAAAAAGTGACGCGGAGGGTTCCTTAACCAAACATCAGTGTGTGACGACTTGAGAATGAGATTGTGTTGTCCGTAAACAAGTCCAATGCACATGCACATGTAATCGAGTGTGTTTGATTGATTACAGTCTCCTGATCATTAATATGTTTGCTACACGGAGGTGCAACGGAACAAGAACAGCAATGAATGATTCATAAACTTCTTATCACTATTGTGATTGTTCAGTTAAAAAAAAAATGTACATTTAGTATAAGACAGAAAAAGTAAATGGTGACATGGTGAAATAAAGCAGCAAATTATTTAAAAAAGTAAACAAAAAACATGCAGAGAAAATGAATCAGACGTGTAAGAGGAAGATCAAAGTGAGGAGGAAGATGAGCCGACCAAATGTTCTAAAGGAGAGGATGAAGAGGAGAAAGGAAAGATGCAAGTTGCATAGTAAATAGCATTGAGACACCAGGACCATCAAGCACAGATATTCATTATTGCTAGCAATATATTTCTATGTTACTATATTATCCTAAATGTGGACAAAAGAACGTTATGAACGGATCTTTGCCAAGAATTGAATGCCTGGTTGTCAAAAATGCCACAGTGTCACTTTTCGCCTTTACCTGCGGTAAAACGTGCAGCAAAAGTCTCGTTCTGGAGGATTTACTCACCTTTCAGGTCTTTCCTGAGTAACTCTATGAAGTTCCTTCCATCTGATGCTTTTCTTTGTTCTGGATCAGCATCAAAGTCTCGGTTGTTGATCTGGATCTTCACTTGTTGTTTCTTCTCCAGAGCTTCCTCCAGTTTGAGGTTCATGTAAATGTCAAAGGGAACCGTGCTCCCACTGGGGTTCTGGTACTGCCACTCCACCAGTCCACTCACCAGGATGGCTTTGTTCTTCAAGCTCTCGCTCCTCTCAACTTTCCGAATGATGTCCCTGCAGATAAAAACAATAACAAATCCTTCAGCTGAACTTTCATCAGTGAACAGGAACCAGCTTGGTGACTGCTGACCTGATTTCAGCCTCAGCCTCCGAGACGTCCCGGGTCAAACCCTCCAGATGGATCTTGGTTTCTTCCTCTTCTCGGCCTGTTTCCAGGTTGATTCTTACCGTCAGTCTTTTCTGAAGGTTGTTCAGCTCTTCCATGTGGGTCTGAGACAGCTGTCTGATGTATGGGTCGGTGATGGTTCTCTTCGCCTGCTCATTCACGATCAGCTGTGTGATCCTCTTTTTAGCCTCGTTCACAGTCTGCAGCACAAACAGACACACTTCAAGAACGGACCAAAGAGAAGCCTTTGATATTTGAGGAGGAAGCAGAAAGTTTGGCAAAAGGCAAGAAAACAAACTGGAAATTGGTCCAGGATATAGAAGGTTTTTGAGTCATAAATCAAAATATCAATATCAAGATGGCGCCGGTGTACGTGGCTGCTCGTCTGTCGCTTCTGCCGTATTTTCTGTTTTTTACGTTTTCGTGTATCAGCATCCAGTCTCTGCTGGTTTACAACCGTCAAGCCCTCATAAATCTTCGACCAGATGCCAGATCTGTAATTTTATCTGGTCGAAATGGACAGAAACCCGTGCCACCTGTGCTGTCGGAGATCCCGACCCACCTGTTCAGGGTGTCGGCTCTCCTTCCCCGGCGGAAACGCCGGCGCGGCAAGCGCGGTGGTCAGATGAGCAGGTTAAAGATCTCCCTGGCACGTTCTACGTCCTTATCCCGACCAGAATCTGGAATGCTCGTGCCCTGGCGCTCACTGGATCCACCAGCGATGTGCCTAACACCTCTCGTCGGCTTTGACGGTGACGTTCCGCCCCGCTGCACCTGCTCTCCCCGGCCTCGCCAGCGCGGAGTTAATCCCGGGAACCTGAGGACGCTGTTCCGTGTGCCAAGACTCACGGAAGATCCTCAGGCTGAAATCCCTGCCAGGATCGGGCTGGTGAACGCCAGATCGCTGGCAAAGAAGACCTACATCCTCCGGGATTTCTTCACCTCCCAGGAGCTGGATTTCCTCTGCCTAACTGAGACGTGGGCGGCTCCCGGGGATCACAGCGCGTTTGCGGAGCTCGTACCAGCTGGATGCTCGTACCTGAGT
>NW_023416887.1:300620-312433 GCF_002922805.2 Oryzias melastigma | reverse complement strand
ATTTGATCATGAAATTTGAACATTCATTTTTCAATTAATATTTCAATATGCAATTCAGACTTTTAATATGAATTTTTTAAAAATTAAACATTAAATGAAAAAAAAATCAATTGCATTGTCAAATATCATGGGTTTTGATGCCATAATTCAAATTCAATTTACAATTTAATATTAAAAAATGACATTTCAATACACAGTTTGCTTTAAATTCATTTTAAAATAACTTAAAGGGCCCTACCATGAAAATTCTACTTTTTGGGGTTTTAAATACATTTTACTGTTCATTCCTCACTATAAAGAACCCCTCCGTTCATGCATTTCTGAGTAATCCTCTAAAAACCTGCAGTGTCTGCTGCAGTCCCTCCTATACCCACGAAAACGAGCGGGTGGAAAGCTCTGACAGATCCAACCCCAGACTTGCACAACCCTCATTTTATCCCCTTATCTAGTGATGATCAGCAGAAAAACTTTCATTTTAGATGCAGAATACTGTATATCTTCCAGTTGTGTCCTGTCTTCAATAAATTCCAGCTCAAATAGGAGTTTGTTACTTTTTTGCGCCGCTCCCTTAACCCCCCCCCCAACCTCGGCCCGCCACAGCTGTGAAGTAGCAGTATGTGGAGTGATGACCAGACCAACTAAAGGCAGATATATTCTATGTGCATCCATCTTTGAAGACGTTTGGATTATTTTTAAGGGAGAGTTGCAGACATGCTGCTCTCTCTGGGATGACGTCATGAAGTGGACGCCAGTCAGATGCAGCACCGGGCGGAGCCTCAGGAATCAGGTCACTAGCGCAGCACCAGGCTGGGTTGTAGTTGAAGTCCCGTGAGAATCACTAAATAATTTGTTTTTTAGTGTTCCAAAGGTAAAATATGATCATATATGTGGATATAGTTCACTCTGAAAGGCTGAAGAAAATCATGTATGGCCTCTTTAAAACTCCACACCTAACCTGATTTATGTTTATAGTAGGTTACATTTTTATTTTATTTTCTAATTTAATCTCTGTTTTGTTTCATGTGGTGACATGTGACCTGTGAGTCATTACTCAAAAATCCCTAATATAGCCCATGTGATGTCATTGTGATGTCATTGCACTGTCATACTGTTTCCATGGCAACATCACAACAAAGGTCTTTGTGACATCACACGTCTTTGTGACATCACATCAGAAAGTCCTTATAGGCCCCCGCAGTAACTGGTGAATTCACTTCACCGTAACGGTCGAGGAGCAGCAGCAGTCTTCAGTTTAAGAGACGCAGCGCATTTGATCTGGACAGTTTGTATTTTGGAATCGTCTTAGGAAAGTCATTTTGTTAGCTCAAAATGATCCCTTTTACGATCCCATTCTGTGAAAACACCATTTCATGGCACAAGAGGAATTCTTCTAGTGTGTGGGCCCTGAGGACGTTTCACAGACATCCGTTTTCAGCTCACTACAGAGGAACCTCTGATTCAAGCCCAGAAACAGCATCAATCGGGGGCATAGAAATGCATCATCTGGAGCCATCATCTGGAACCAACCATTCTGAATTTAAACCTTTTCCCTTCACTTTTGGGGACTTGAGTTTCATCAGAAAGAAGAATTCTTCTCGACAATGGGCCTTGAGGAAACAACAGAAATGTGAACTTCTGGCTCGCTGCAGAAGAATCGGTGCCGTCGTAAACCCAGGGGACGAAAAGAGCAAGTCTGAAGATGAAGAGCTCAAGAATCCTGAAGTGTGCTACCCTCCATCTGCCTCAGTGGACAAACCATTGGTCAGTTTTGGGCACACAGATTACATTAGGAACAAGAACTCTTCTCGGCTGCAAGCTCTACGTCAACTCCGCAGGGATCAAGTTCTTTCTAAGTTCAGAGGAATCTGTCCCTTCATCGACACAAAGCAAGAAAGAGATGCTCACCTACATAAAGAGCTTCAACAAGAGAAAATCCAGGAAGAAATGCAGATCCTGGTTCAAATACAAGAACCAGCCAAAACAAAGACGCAGACACCACAAAAAACACAAGCTCAGGTCCAAACCCAAGCTCCAGCTAAAAAAGAGGACCCTGGCAAAACACAAGCCGCAATGCAAGGTCAAGCCTCTGCACCCAGAAGGCCAGTTATGATCAGGAGACCTGCCCCAAAGCTAAGCAATAACCAAACACAAAACCCAGTGCAGAGACAAGCCCCTTCTCGGACACAAGTACCTCCTAAAAAGCCGGTTATGATCCAAAGACTGGCCCCTAACCCAAAACAAGCCCCTTCCAGGACACAAGTACCAGATAAAAAGCCGGCTATGATCCAAAGACTGGCCCCTAACCCAAAACAAGCCCCTTCCTGGACACAAGTACCACCTAAAAAGCCAGTTATGATCCAAAGACTGACCCCTAACCCAAAACAAGCCCCTTCCTGGACACAAGTACCACCTAAAAAGCCAGTTATGATCCAAAGACTGGCCCCTAACCCAAAACAAGCCCCTTCCAGGACACAAGTACCACCTAAAAAGCCGGTTAAGATCCAAAGACTGGCCCCTAACCCAAAACAAGCCCAAACACAAGTAACACCTAAAATGCTGATTAGGATCAGGAGGCTGGACTCAGTCCAAAATTAACCCCCAGCCTCAGACACAAACGCCAAAAACAAAAAGCTTGTGTCCAACCTTAGAAATCAAGATTAACAATTTGGCACAAATTAGATTAAAAAAGTTATACTTTAAAACACAAGAACTGCAAAAAACAAACAAAAAAAACAGTTCACCCAAACTTTTGCTCCTGTAAATTTGTGGGTTTTTTCCTCCGGGCACTCCGGCTTTTCCCACAAACCAAAAAAAAAAAAAAAAAGTAATGCAACCACAAGGAGGCACAATTCTGTGCCTCCATGTGCCGGTCCCAAGTCCGGATAAATGCAGAGGGTTTTTACAGGAAGGATATTTGGTGTAAACCAAAGTCAAATCAAATATGACCATTAAAACAAACAGGAAAGATTCGCTGTGACGACTTCTAGAGGGATCAGCGATAAAAAGATCAGCCCAAATCAGCCACTCTCCTTCTGCACCCTGGAGCAGTAGAAGGTGAGAGAGCTTTCAACCTCTGTGTTGGTATGTCTATTTTATGCTGCATTCACACCAGACGTGATTCACTTTTCAGGGGCGTCCAGCTTCAATGCTAAGTCAATGTACAGGCGCAAACTGAGGTCCTGCGGTGCAATTCCAGCATCAGGAGCCTGCTGTGTTTATGAAAGAATGTTGATGAGATATTAAACACCATCAGTGGTTGACAAATACTGCATGTTTGTAAATCTGACTCTAAAAAAGTCAATGCCTCAACAGCTACAAACCTCAGTGCACGTCACTGACTTGTGCATTACCTCAGACTAACTTCCCCAAATGAAAGCGTTCAAAGCAGTGAGTGAGACCATTAGACATCAGAGCGTGGAGCAGTGGTAGAGCGGTAGACCTCTGATTGGAATATTGCAAGTTTAATTCCAGTCTTGCTCACACATGTCAAAGTGTTCTTGAGGAAGACACTGAACCCCACATTGCCTCTGGTGGAAGGTTGGTGCCAGTGTTCAGCAGTGGGGCCACCATGTGTGTGTGACTGTAAAGCACTTACAGTACGTATCACCTGCTGACTCTGTGTGTGCAGCATGTGCGCATAGTCAGTAAAGAGCCAGCACTCACACAACTGGACTGTGGCACAAGGACGACATACAACAGCATTACCCGTATATCATCATTTTGTGTAACTTCTATTATCTATGAGTATTTCATGATACAATCACCACATGGCGATGGTACGTTCCATTTTCATGATCTCCCTAACGGTGTACACACACACATACGCAGGTGCGCGCTCAGCGCACGGCTCTGCGCTCTTATGATCTCTGCGCAAATGTTATTGATCTGACATGTCTGATTTGAAGAAAAAACAAAAACAAGAGAGAATTTGGGACAGTACTTGATAAAATGAGCAGCTGGGGAAAACAAACCAAAAGTGGAACCTAAAATTCCACTGTTATTGGGGGGCTCTGTTCTAAAAATAACTTGTGACAGTGAATCCGCGAATTAGGATTATAGATGTTAAACTCCTCACTACAAACTTTCTCCACTTTTCTCACACAGACATGGGTATTTTTAAATCCAGGATTATAGAATAAAGACAAACATCTGATCATAGATCCGGGCCGTAGCTGGGGACCCCTGCTCTAGACCGCCTGCACCCGATGTTCAGTCATGTTCAAGTACCAACAGTTTTCCCCACTGCCAAAGTGGAAAAGCAACAGTGCTGCATAAAGCAGTGGTGTGACAAAAAAAGCAACCTGTGATAGGAATTTCGCACATTCAATTTCCACCCTGCCCACCCATGTGTCCAAGACGCTGAACCCCCCCCATTGCCTCTGATGGAAGGTTGGTGCCAGCGTTCGACTGGGGAGTCGCCATCAGTGTGTGAATGTTTCTGTGACAGTAAAGCACTTTGGGCCTGGAGGAAGGGAGATGTTTGGGATCCACCAGCCAATGCCTCTCCGACCATGAGAGGGAGCTATCGCCAGACTTTTGACTGTTTCCACCCTCTTCTCATTACATCTCCCAGCATGCACCACCTCCTTTTGCAAGTCTTCACCAGCCGTCTTCAGTCATTCATCATTCATCCAGTATTCTGTTTTCTGACCTCTGTTCAGTGTGAAGTGTTGTTAAGCATTGCTGGCAGTCCAAGCGTTATCTGATTTATATATGATCTCATCAATCAAAAGGATTTTTTGAACAAAAAAATGTTTTTTTTTAATGTGTGAGCATAAAAAATATGTTTTTTTTCCTGTGCTCCACAGGTAGAGACCGAGGAAAACATTTCTTTCGTCTGACTCTTACACACCTTATGCCACCTTCTCACCAACGTCATTCATACTGCCCTTATAACTGTTAAATAGTTTCAGTATATTATCGGTTACCGATATTTATTGACCGATATTGGACATCATAACATCACGCCGATAATTCTGATAAGAGAAAAATTCGCTGATAAAATGGGCCGATAATTAAAGGGTTAAACTGCCGACGCGTCCTCTCACCACTCAGTTTTCACTTGTGTTACAACTTGTCTGCTCACGACAAAAGTTTCATCCGTATCGGTACTGCTTAACGGTGCCACCGTACCGGCCTGACAACGGCGCGGACACAGCATGCACCACAAAGACAGAGGGAGAGACGGATCTCTCCCTCACTGAGGTGAACTGCATGATGAAGGGGCTGGTCTCACCCCTCAGCTGACACACAGACCACAAACGAACGTGGATGTAAGAGCCCGCTAGCAAAAAGGTCCGAAGAGGCTCTGTATTTATCCAAAGCAGATGAAGACAGCTCTGTCTAAGAAAGAAAGAAAAGTTTCTTTTAAGGGCAGGAACACCAGTTCAGGTGGTCATAGATCTCAAAGCCTACTTGCAGCCATAGACCATCTAAATAGAATCGTTTTTTACGTCAATTCTTGCAGCTTTGCACAGATTCCTCTTTATTAAACGTCCACCAGGGAACATATCCGACTCTTTTACGTTCTCTAAAACTATTTATTAAATGAGGAACTTCAGGATAACATCACTAAAATGTTTCAGTAAACTTCTCACTAAACATAAAACAAAGCAGTAATTCTGAACTTTGAGATTAAAGTATTTGTTTGCATCCTATTATATTATTCAGAAGTGAGCGGGTTCGACTCCGCCTTGCCCGCCCATGTGTCGAAGTGTCCTTGGGCAAGACACTGAACCCCGAATTGCCTCTGGTGGGAGGTTGGCGCCAGTGTTCAGCAGAGGAGCCACCACCAGTGTGTGAATGTGTGTGTGAATGGGTGAATGGGTCTGTGACTGTGAAGCGCTTTGGGCCCTCGAAGGAGGGTAGAAAGCGCTATACAAGTATACGCCATTTACCATATTAGGCATATTTGCATTGAAAAGTTTGTTTTACATTGCTATTTAAGTGTCATGGATCAACCTGCTGCTTCCCTCTCCACCCACCAGAGGGAGCGCTCGCCTGAGTATTGACCCTGCACTCCCTCTCCACACTCAGCCAGATCTGCTCAGCTGTTTCCAATCCACCTCATCACCACCAGTATTTAATCTGCCTGCAGCCACCACCTCAGTGCGAAGTCTTACAGAGCCTCTTCTGACCTTTTTGCTAGCGGGCTCTTACATCCACGTTCGTTTGTGGTCTGTGTGTCAGCTGAGGGGTGAGACCAGCCCCTTCATCATGCAGTTCAGCTCAGTGAGGGAGAGATCCGTCTCTCCCTCTGTCTTTGTGACTCCTGCCTGCCTCCTTGACTCCCTGTTTGCCTGTGTCCTGACCTCTGCCTGTATTTTGGCCTTGCCTCACCCTGTGTTCTCCATTAAAACCTGGTTTGCACATGGATCCACACGCCTCTGCCTCTTTGTCACATTAAGTTAAAGTCCTAACATTTGCTCTGACCATTGAAATGCACTTTCTCTATTTTCAGATGTATAGCAGACTGAAAAAGTGTTTGTACTGGCTGTTGTTCCATTTATTTACAGGTAAAATGAGTTCTGCATGAGTTTTGATGGAATACATAAGAGCCACGTGCTCTCATCTTGTACTTGCAAATATTTTCAAGCATTAAAAAATATTAGTTGATTATCGGTATCAGTATCGGCTGCAAGAGGCCAGAAAATATCAGATATCGATATCACCCGAGTTAAAGTATTGAGGATTTTCAATATGTTGCATTTTCTGAGTGTCATGGGTCCCTGGGTAAAGTCATTAGTGTGTCAGGAATGTGTGGACTAAAGGCCAAGTTTCTAGTATCATTATTTTATTTTTTACGTTTTTTTTCTTCTTAAATTATTAATTTTTCCCATGTTTTTATTTTCCATTTTGTTACATAAACCACAGTTGAAATTAAAAGAAAACTATTTTATTTATCATGTGTTAACATTTGGATCTATTTTCTTTGGTAATCATTTTTTGGGGTAAATTATATCAGGTAAAAATTAGTGATGGTGCAACTTCTTATGGTGAAAGTGTTCTAGGGTTAAATATCCTTTAGTCATTTCAAGCTTGAGAACAAGAGATCAAACAAGTGTTAGCTCAGAATAAATCAGCAGCTAGAAGTAACATAAGAGACCTGTTGGTTCTCGGCACACAGCTGGAACACGACGGGATCGAACTCCTCCTTCTGCAGACGAACGTCAGCGGGATCCCCCGGCTCACTCCTGAACCAGGAAGTGACGGTGTCTAAAACAAAATCAGACGATCAATGACACATCCCTGACATTTTGATGACTTTGGAGAATGTTTTACTCACTGACATTTCTTTTGAAAAAATATTTATGCATAACATTTTTCCAACTGATTATTCCACAGTAGCTCTGATGGCAGGACTGTTCTAGCTCCTCAGTAATGTTAAGTGACCTAATTTGAAATTGGTTTTATTAAGATTTATTAATAAAGAGCAACATATCATTTTTCATTAAAGAATATTGAATTATCCACAAAGGACAAAGAGACATTCAGGTTGTTGTTCAAAGCCAGCTGCTCTCTAAAAAAGGTCAGTTTTAATGGTGTATCCTAAACAGATTTAAGGAAACATTAAATCTGTTCCTGCAGCTGATGCTCAAATTACTCAATATAAAACAACACTTAGAAATTCAGATCAAAAGGATTCATCATTTACATAAAACGTTACTGAAAATGTAACTTTAATAAAACATGTTTTATTTATTTTTTGATGAATAAACTGTTTATTTTAGTAGCACAGTGCCGACATGCTGTCACTTTAACCCAATGCATTATGGGAGATGCAGTGCAAAAACTGACACTGATGCTGGACAAACTCACGTCTCTGAGCTTCATTATTTTGTTCTCTTTTTCCTCGATCTGACACCGATAAACACGAGCTTCAGCTGTTCTCTTTGTTGGAACTGTGAGACTTTATGAACCAAGTCACAATAAATAAGTGAGGACGTTAACAACTTATGATTGATCAGACTGATGACATGATTAAGCCTCCAAGAATGATTGGTGGAGACAGTTGGAGGGGCGGAACTTTTCCAAAAAACTGCATTAACCTTTAACTATCCAGAAAAAGAAAAAATCTTCAAAACAATATTTTTTTCCTGCTGCTTATTCCCCCATCAAAGTTAAAAAAAAAATGTAAAGTGAAATTTATTAACTTATTCATTTAAATAAAAATACACAGGGGTTCTGTAGAAGTTACTATCTGGTGTGCACCAGTTACTAACCAGACATTTTGGCTTTTTTATTTAACTCCAATTTTTAGAAATAAAAATGTTCTGGTTATTAAATGGTGCGCACCAGATAGTAACTGAAAAATCATGTTTCTTGTAAGAATTGAAGTGAAAAAAATATTTCTCTGGTAACTATCTGGTGCACAAAACTTAGTAACCACAAAATATATATATATTTTTACTTCAATTTTTGGGGAAATAAAAATTATTCAATTTTTCTCTTGTCCCTTCAGGGCTTCCGTACCTTGAGGAGTAATACAAACAATCAATATTTTTAAAAACACGTTTTCTAAATGTGCCCACCATTGGGTCAAGCAGGCAGTTAAAGGGTTAAGTGACTTCTTTAATGTAAAAATCTGTTGTTTTGTTGATGAAAGTTACAGCTGGTTTTATCTTTTTTCATCTACGATTAATCAACTTAACTAACAACTCAATATATATTGCTATGATCGATGTGTCTGAAGTTTTTAATCAATCGGATGTATATTATTAAAAGATTGTTTCAAAATTAGACACAATTATAATCGATCCTGAAAAATACCATTTGGATTGAGACATGGAAGGTTTATTTTACAATAACGACGTAAAAACACCATCCCAGTGGACAACACACGTGATGCAGCAGAAACTGATCAACCGTCATTCCAGTCAATGTGTGGAAACACTGAATTCAGCAGAGACATTCAGGAAGTAGAATGTTCTAAAAGTGTTTCTCATCATGAGATAAAAGTTGTTTTGAATGGATTTTTAAATTTACCGTTAAAGTCTGCTGGCTAAGTTTAAATGTTTTTAATTTGAGAGTTACAAACAGAGTAGTTGCTGTTCCAACAAAAGAAAGCCGACACGTTGACAGACCTTTGATTTTTCCGAGGAAGCCCTTCTCCTGCACCTCCTCTCCTTGTCTCTTCCTCATGCTGTTGTGAAAGTGTGACATCATCTCCGTCTGGAAGATCAGGATCTTCACGCTCTGAACACACTGGGGGGTTTCCTTCCTCACAAACTCCACCACAGCATCAACCATGGCGTCGGCTACAGCTGATGGGTTGACTCCACCCTGGCCTAACAGGTGGATGAGAGCGGGTGGTGCAGGTGGTTATGCTGATGACTGACATGAGTCAGCACAAACACTAAGTATTACAGCTGGCTTTGAACTAAAAACAATGTCAGGTTTCTGGAGACATAAAATGTGTAAAAACATAGGTGAACTCCAGAAAAACACATTTAATGACAACAAATGTATTTTAGTTTCACTACAATGTAAAACATTCCACAAAGAAGCAGATGCAGTTAACTTAAGACTCCTGAGGATGTCAACAGAAAATTGCATTAAAAATTTGACTATCACGGGACACATCATGCAGTTTTCCATAATTAAAAAAGTTAATAAACAGGCTGGGCTTTGAGAGAAGAAGCTATTTTATAGGGCTGAGTATAGATAATCATTTTCAGAAACTATTCAATTCACAAAAGTCTGAATCAATGTGATGCAGATTTTTTTTATTGTTTTTATCCACTCAATTGAGTTTATACACATTTGTTTAGAAATACATTAATAATCTACTATATGATTTAAATATATATATATATTAATCTGATCCAGTTCACATACTGTAAATGTATCAGTGAAATAATGAGATTGTTAATATCATCCAGTGTTACATGGATTCTCTAAAGGAGAAGTTCTAACTAAAATGTTCAGATCATTAACATTGTAAACATTGTTCTGCTTCTCCTGGAGGACGTTTCAGTTTGGACACTAGGTGGTGATCACGCAATAGGATTACACCTTATTCCAGAAGAAGAAGAAAGTATGAGGAAAACATTTAAAAAAATATTTCCTTAAAAGAGTTTGTAAAATTCATGTCTAAGTTTATAAAGATGTTCATTTAGTCAGCAATGTATGTTTAGGTCGACCAAGTGTTAGCATTAGCCGTCCTATGGGAAATTCCATTAAACGTTAGCATCAAGGTAGAGGACTTTAGCTTTTATGTGCTAAATCAATCTATATTTTTATGAATTAATTATTGATGTATTAAGCTTAAATTGATTCAAATTCATTAATCAATTTTATCAACCCAGCCCTACTATTTTTTTCTGCACACATCTGCATACATTGTTTGTGAGTGTGTGTGCACATTTGTGTGTGTGGGCTTCGTTTGCACTGACCTGTTCCCAAAGCTGGAAAGGCGACAGAAGTGAACCGATTCTTCTCACTGAGCTTGAGAACTTCAACAACTCTCTGTCTAATGTAGTCGGTACTGTTCTGGCTGACGATGTGGATGATGTGTTTGCTGGGCAGCTGACCAGCTGTCGTCATGATCATGGGACGAGGCTGGAGACTCTGAGCAGACACTGCAGAGAGGAAACAGGTGTCCAGACTAAAGCGCAGCAGGAATTCCTGTTAAGGACTGAGGTGGAAGTCTAATGGAAACGCAAGAGTCAATATAGAGCAAACCAATAACACTGCACCAATACAAAACATTCATTTAGTGTAAAAAACACAAAACATGAGTCCTACCTTTACATCTGCTACTCAAGGGATATTTTAAAAAAAATGTTGAAACTTTGTTCCCTCATTGGAAACCCGTCAGTAAAAATGTCTTAAAACGAGGATGTTTTTAGAGGAGTTTATGTGCTGCTTCAAAGGCTTCACGTGTTCTTATTGACACAAACAGGAGCAGGCGTCAGCCGTGTGAAGATGCATGAACGTGAACATGTTTGGGTGCAGATACACACCGATCTGTGTACACTCCATCTGAACAACGGCTCCAGCGCTGCTTAAGATCGCTCCAGAAACTCCTGGAAAATGAGGAGAAGAGAAGCAGAACATGTGTGGTTTTACAGACTCTGTGTGATGTTCATCAAACTGTGGCAAAAATAACAACAACTTTAGATTTAAAGCCCATTGAGGCTGCTGTCATACTGGGACAGTCCTGCAGTTGGTCAGTTGGTTTTTTCACTTAACCATTATTTAACCAGGAAAAAAAATCCCATTGAGATCCATTGATCTCTTCTTCAAGGGAGTCCTGGAATTTTCCACCACTCAATGGGTTACATCGTGTGACGACAGAGGCTCCGCCCTCATGGGTCCATTTTATCTTTCTATGGACCTACAACCAATAGGGGATCAGAAATGGCACCAGTCGGTCCTGCTTTACAGGACCATTGTGTAAAAGAAATACTCAAAAGTCCAGTCCATCCCGGTCCAGTCCGGTCTGACACACTATGTGGAAACAAACCATAAGGTTCTTTGCACCTAAACAGAGAACCTCGATCTTAACTGGATCAGAGTGGTCTGGTTTGGTCCACTCCAAAGTTCAGATTAGCTTTCATACTGGCTAAATCAGGAGTCTCAAACTGGCGGCCCGCAGGCCATTTGCAGCCCCAATATTTTGCGGCCCTAACATTAGTATAAAAGTTCAATGTCCGCTAAGCAATATCTTCTGCATGTCCACGCTTCTTGGATGATAGCTTTGAATTTGCTTTATGCTTAAAAGCTTTTATTTGCTATTGTCGTTGGATCTGGTCGTCAGAAAAGTCCTTAGAAACAGTTTCTAACGTTGTCATCTCCTGTCGTTTCACAGG
>NW_023416887.1:278117-287728 GCF_002922805.2 Oryzias melastigma | reverse complement strand
AATCAAAATAATGTACTGAAAGTCACAAAATGCTTTAGTGATTACAGTCTTCAAAGAGCAACATATAAAAAGTCTGAATCATTTAATAGTCATTTGGTTCAATAAATAAAAAAAATCAACATTGTGTCTCAAAAATGGCAAACCATTTGAAATTAAAATCTAACGTAGTAAAATATTTTCAAAGCCATTTACATTTCGAAGTTAAAAGCAAAATTCTCCCTTTTATTATTACATTTTCTTTTTGAAATTATATCAATAATACTATAATAAATATATTTGTCGTGTAAAAAACAACCCCAATAGATTCATTTTAGAAATATATTTAAATCTTTATACACATGACAGATGCTGACTGTCATCCATAAAAGTTGTCAAAGGAATCATTGAAACAGTCCAATTCCCACTTAAAATGCATCTCCTGCTTTGTGGATTTAATGGCTCCAACATCAAACCATAAATCCCAAACGTCCAGTATAACCATGCACCCTAAAACACTTTGTAGGAATTGGACAGCTACCAACATCTCTCAAAGAGTCTGACAATGATCTGTCAATCGAGACGATTCCCCCCTGATGTGAAGCTACCCACCCTCCAGTCTCTTAGGAGATTACCACAGACCCTTTGGGGCCTTGCTGCCACTCAGTTTTTCAGGACCTCAGCCACCAGATCCACGTTCCTATGTGAGAGTTGTATTGGTAGGCTTCAGTAGATCTTGAAGTATTCCACCCACTGCCCAACTTCTTCAGTCAAGGTCAACATCTCCCCACTCCACCATGCAAAGCTTTGGTGGAGCACTGCTTTCCCCACAGTTGTTGAGCCTCCTGAATGTCATGTTCCAGGTCCACCCAGTTTTAGCCTCAGTGAAGGCCAATGCTGCAGTAGGTTTGGCTAATCTGAGTCTATGCAAAGTCCTCAGAATCCCACAGAACATCCAGATCCTGTAGGCCTGTCTTCAAGTTAACAGCCACTCTCCCCATGGTGCCCCCCACATAGCAAACTAAACTTTGGTCAGCCCCCGAACAATGCATGTCTAAAGGGTGACATGTTTTGGTTGTCCCCATGTTTCCTGCCTCACTCAACATGAGGCTGAGAACATTCCAGAAGTGGCAGTTAGACATTTGTCTGACAGGTCTCTCTGCCAGGCTATCCTAGTAGAGGTTTTTTTAGTCTTTCCAGCATTTTTGCTGCTGTCTGATCTAAATTCAACCAGGTATTGATCAGCTGACACCTCAGACCTTTCTTCACCCAGATACCCAGAAGATAAGGCCACAAGTATGATGTCACAACCTCCAAGAAGATGACTGAGGAGCAGCCAAGACAACCATAAACCTCTACCAAATAACAACACTAAGAAAACTCCTTCCAATTAAAAATACTTCCTGAAATGACAAAAGAACATTTATGGACAAACTTCAGTAATCTGTCTTAAACTACCAGTTTTAAAGCTATGTCTTGTTCTGAACATGTCCAGGCTAGTCAACTGAAGTTTCTACCTGCAAGGTCGTTGAAGGTGACCACAGCTTTGCTGGACTCCCGGAGGATCTCCAGACTGAAGTCCTTCTCATCCACACCAGAAATGTTCTCCACCAGCATCATCAGCACATCTCTGGACATCTCGTCAGCGACGTTCTCCAGAACCACTGCTGAGGTTGGATCCAGCTTTGAGGCCAAAGGACTCTCCACACGGCTGCTCTTCGCTGGCTCCAGTAACCGAGCGGTCAGTCCATGTTTCTGCAGCTTTTTGTTGTTCTGACTCACAGAAAGGAACTTCTCTGCATCTTTAAAATAATCCAGATTAAGACTAAAACAGACTGAGATCTTATTGACGCCAACACCATCATCATCATGGCATGTTCATCATCCATACCTGTAGGGTTGTTGAAGGTGACCACAGCTCTGTTAGACTCACAGAAGATCTCCAGACGGATGTCCTTCTCATCCACACCAGAAATGTTCTCCACCAGCATCATCAGCACATCTCTGGACATCCCATCAGCGACGTTCTCCAGAACCACAGCAGGGTTTGGATCCAGCTCTGTATCTAAGAGAGTATCTGTATCTGTAGAGGGTGGACTCAGTTTTCAAGAAGATTCTTTCCTCAGTGCATTGATAGAGCTGATATTCACTGTGATGTAGATGAAGATATGTGGCCAGACAGACGGGAGTGTCTACCTGCCCATTATTGATTTGCAGAACGATCGATTTTACAGTATTTTCAGTTCCAGAACTACCTCTGTAAGGTTTACTGAGCTGAGTTTATTTTTTGTTTCCATTTGTACAATAATGTGAACGGTTGCAAGGAAACAGTGTAAAGTGGATATTCTGTGTATTTTTTTTTAACAAAATTCTAGTTTTCAAAATGCCATGCATGATACATACTGTAATGCTGTCTTTACATTACATGACACTTCCAGAGTCATCAATGAAAACATGATCAAATCTATTGACTTGATCGTTCAAAGAAGCTGCAGTCATGACTTGTCATTTTGACAACACTGACACTTTCACTGACATAAAACTTGTTTTTGAAGCATGAACTATCCATTTTGAACTACTCATTTGTATTTTGAGACTCGCTTTGCAGGTTACCTACCATGTTTTGAAGTTTGTACTATTTGTTATGAGAAACGTTTTAGCAGTGATGCAAACTTTAATATTGTTGTGAGAAATGCACTAAATCGACTGAGAAAAACTGTTAAAAAAGATTTTCATAAAAAATGTTTTTTCACAAATTAAGTTTAAATACCTTTGATTTTAAAAGCAAATGTGAAGGCTGCTGTGTATCAGTCACAACTGTTCTCATTTGGTTTATTTTGCTGCACTAAAATGTTTGTTTCTCAATTGTGACCTTTCAGTGACCTGAAAAGTCAGAAAAGTAAGCTATGACATTTTTTTTTAGAATAACTAATAAAAAATACTTTGTCGTATATCGTGATATATGTTGTTATTGTGATATGAAATAATTTATATTGTGATATACAATTTTTTCCGTATCGCCCAGCACTAGCGTCATCCATTAACTTCAGATAGTGAACTATTTGCAAACTATTTCATACTTTTGATGGCTGGTTGTTCCAAACTGGAAGGGTCATTTGCAGATGAGGCTCCACTTTCTTGACTTTTGGATGAAGCTCCATCTCCAGGTTTAACTTCTGGCTCAGAACTGTCTAAACCTGCTAAAGAAAGAAAATAAAACCAAAAAAATCTCACAAAACTTGACTGTACTTTGCTACATTAAAGACGTTCGATGTTCTCATTCTTAAAAAGGATAAAATAGGCAAACAAAACACTTCATGTTTAGCAGCACAGATGTTTGAAACACTCCAGGAACCAACACAGCCACCAAACTTGGGAAAAACGTCAGTGAGCACGTTGCCATAGTAACCACCGAAACACAATAATAATGCAGCATTTACTGACAGTCATGCCATTGTTGTATTAAAACAGGAGTTCTCAACCCTTTTTGTGGCCTTTTTGAACCAGCAGTACATTAATTTTTTGTGGTTTTTGGCGACATCTGCAGGGACAAAAGGGTAATTACACCCAAGTGTCAATGGTGCATTTCACCACTAGAGGGCAGAAAACATTTTCTATGATACTGCCTCTGCAGAGAAAGGATGGACTGTAATGATGATGCAGGAGAAATGTCAGAGCAGGTTCCTTTGAGGAAAAAACATGTTGGAGAGGAGAAAAGGAGCTTTCAAGCTAAGTGGATGAATGCTTACTTTGTCGTACCAAATGGCCTCGATGAAGTCATGTTGCCTAACTTGCAGGCAGGTTTCAGATAAAGCACTATAAATCGCCACTGTTACAAATCATGAGGAGCGCAACAATAAACTCCTACGATTACAACAAGGCTACGCTGCACAACAGATAATGTTTACAAAAATGGCTAAATCCAGTGAAGCTGTGACAGAAGCTAGCTACGTTGTAGTTTTGGAAGGGTATGTTCCCGGTGCCAGAATGTGTTTTCCCACTCTCAGCCATCATTCATTTGTTTCGTAAACCTCATATTTTGTCCCACAAAGCATTTAAAGAAGGTGTAGGATTAAAATAAACTTTATTCTGGGTTTTTTTGTGAGTTTATTGTCATATTTGAATTTTTTCCCCACATATAAAACAACGAGAGGGGGCATGGATTCTGTTGGGTCGCTGCTGATCCAGCCTGCCAGAATCTGTTCCCCCAGAAATTTGCTGTAGAAGCAATAAGTATGAATTAATTGTCCATTATTACATGATTCCATATGAATGTCACTTTGATAAATCGATTTATTCTTATCCAAACAAAGGTCTTTTTTACACAAAAAGCTGTTGTTTTTTATGTAGAATATTTGGAAAAATATGCAAATATGTCAATAAACTCTGCAAAGCCCCAGAATAAAGTTTATTTTAATCATCTATCTTATTTAAATGCGTTAGAAGACAAAATATGTTTTACGAAACGAATCATCAATGCCAGAGAGTGGGGAAACAAATTCTGGCAGGGGGACGTAGTTTGGCACAACACCGGCGCAGAAAATCCTTCAGTAACGGGGAGTTTGTTAAAGAATGTTTAAAAGTAGCTGACATAGACATCACACAGGTCTGATGTTGACCCAAACTGATGAAATCTCTCAGTTAAAACAATGTTTCAAATCTTGCTCGGTTTGTTCGGCTCTGTTAATTGTACAATTGATCATTAAAGTTATTAAAAAACATTTTTTTTCTGTGTTATCCATTTTTTTCCACCAAAATTAGCCTCAAGTCTAATGTCGAGTTCTTAATTCGGCCCTCCGTTATAAAAACTTTGAGAACCCCGTGTTAAAAGATTAATAACCACAGCACTAGGCAATGCATTCAAGTGTGCCACCTTCAGGTAGAAAGTAGAACTACAACATTAAACTTGAGCTGGATGGAGGCAGACTACACCTGCAGCCGTCCAGATCTAAAACCCCTTCACAGCTGATAAAAAGCTCTGCACCGCTCAGACACAACTTCAGCAGCTGTTCAGGCTTTGAAATGAACTTCTAACTCTTATTCATCTACTGGTTCATAAATGTTGACTTTGAGGTGGATATTCTCCAAATGGAACAAGAAGATTCGATTCCAGCCTCCTTCAAACCTTCCTTTTTTTTTGTAAGTTTGCTTTCTAAAATGTTTTTTAGACATAAGTCTAAAACATCACAATAATAACACAAAACAAGCAGGAATTCCAGTGTTCAAAGAGAGTCTAATGACTGAAAAAGATTACCTGAATCCTCCTCAATACTTGTGGATCCCTGTGGAGAAAAGCACAGAAACATGCTTTAACGATAGGAAGACAGGAGTCTGAGAAATAAATGTACAGTCACACTGAACGTGATTCTGGCGGCAGAAGTGGCCATGTCCGATGTTATTCAATGGTCCAGACGCGCTCTGAGGTGAATTGAAGCCCCGCGGCGCGATGTGAACACCCGGTGTGGCGTGAAGGTCTGCCAGCAGCTCCATTTGAGCAGCAAGGCGCGAACTGGGAGGTGCAGCCAAAATGTAATACCTAAAGTCTGACAGGTCGCTGCATCGCATCAGCCAATCAGGAACTCAGCTTTGGGCGCGTGACGTTTTCAGCGACTCGCCACTCATGCTGTCCCATTGACTTAACAGTCAGACTGTGCGCCTCCACCACAGGAATCACATTCGATGTTAGTGCACCTTTAGGTAAAGTTAACTGTAGTATTCAACACATTTCATGTCCACAGGAGGGCGAGAGCATCTTCCTTTAAGTGTAGCTGATTTGAAAGTTATTTATTATCAATTTGTTTTTGTGTTTTAATATAGTTGTAGTAACAAGGTAATTCTCACTTTGTGTGATCAATAAAGTTTTATTCTATTCTATTCAAAAACACTCAGTGAATCCATGGTTTACCACTGATGATGTGTCCTCTAAATAAGATGATAAAACAGACCAATATGGGTGCAGTTTAGTTCCATTACTAGTTCAATACAATCTTGCCAGGTGATTTTATCCTAACCTGATCCAGGTCAAAGGTAACCTTAAGCCCTCTCGTGGGAATCCTTGAGGTAATGTAGTTTATTTTTAAAGCCTAACCCGAATCAGGGGCCCTTTGAACATTTCAGATACTGCAACTCATTCACCTTTAATTTACAAAACCAAAAGTGGCAACCTTTTAAAATGCATGTATTGAGGGGGTGGGATTCTGGATTATGCGTCTACGGATTACCCTTTTGTGATGAACTTCTAAATTTCCTTCCCATAACCCAACTCCAGAGGAAGTGGTGAAGTGAGGGACGTTACCGTAAACGGATGACTGGGTTCTGAGCTCAGCCTCAACTTGATTGTTTCTTTCTCCAGGACGATTTCATGATTCGTCTTCTTGAGGACTTGCTCTCTCACTGCAAACAAACAAAACAGAAGTGTTCATCGCCCCATAGAAACATCTGTACGGGTGTTCATTCTTCATTTGACCGGAGGACAGATTCCAGCACCAAAGCTCTTGTTGGGTTTTCTCATTTTCTGCAGTCCCTGACCTGCTGTAAAAGGACCAGAGACGGACTTTTACGGATGAGGAGCTAAAAACCAACCAGAACAGTTAAAGTCTAACTAGTATACACCAAGGTGTGAAATATGTTCTCTGCATTTGACCCATTCCCTGGGGGAGCGGTGAGCTGCAGACACAGGAACCATTTGGAGGTTCGACCCCCAATCCAAGCCCTCAATGCTGAGTGTCAAACAGACAGGAAGTGGGAGTCTTTGGTATGACTCAACCTGGATTTGAACTCAGGACCTTCAGAATGCAGTCTCAGGGCAGACACTCTACCACAGGGCCACGGAAATATTCTCCTCTCAGGTGTTATGCTGTTTTAGCTTCAGGCATGTTCCTACTCCGTCAAACAACTCAGAAGCTGCACCTTTCATGATAGCGCAGTCAGAGAAAGTCCAATAGACTCGTTAAGTTAGGCCATGACTCTCAGAGGATGAACAAAGCTGGAAAAACCTGCAGAGGATTTTTAAGCCCAAGAGACTTGAGAACATTCTCAGCATTCTATTGCAGCAGATCTGCTGCGCTCACGCCCGACCAGGCCAGCCAGACCGACCAGAATGCAACTCGAAGCATGAACGACAACTGTTCATCCAGAGCCCCAAAGCCAGAGTCAAACACGGTGGTGGTAGTGTGATGGTCTGGGAAGGTCTGGTCTATATACCCTTTACATATAACATTGATATTAAATAATTACGTCATCTTGAGGGGCAAGGAACCTGTCAAAATGAGTTTGATAGATGGTGTGGGGTCAAAGGTCACCTGTCAAAATGAGCTTGATAGATGGTGTGGGGTCAAAGGTCACCTGTCAAAATGAGTGTGATGGAAAGTTTATTCCTTATCTCTCTCATTTGATTTAATCTTGTTTTAATCCCAGAAAATATTGAAGGACAGAGGCTGCATGATTCATTAGAAGTTTAATAAACTATCATCTTCATTGTCTTTATTTTCAGTTAGTTTAAAACTAATAATAGTTAAGATGTGTGTTTTACATCCACTTCGCACAGGACCCAATTAGTCAACTTATCAGAAAAAATAATCGCCGATTAGTTGACTAATAAAATAATCGTCTGTGGCAGCACTAGTGCTGTTCCACTCATCTTCCTTCTGTTTGTGAAGAACTTTGTACTGCAGGGAGGTGTCATCAAAAGTGCTACGTAACATTTATGGAACTGGACTTTGAGGGCAGCATGGAGGTGACGCTGTTAGCGCTCACACCTCACAGTAAGAACGTCTGGAGTTCAACTCCTATCTGGGACTTTTCTGTGCAGAATTTGCATGTTCCTGTATGGGTGAACTCCAGCTTCCTCTCAGCTCTGAAACTGGTTTATGCTGCTCTGTGATGAACTACAGAGCTGAACCAAATTCTAAAGTGTCAGAGTCTTGTGTGTTAAAGATTTAGAGTTGCTTCAACACTTCCAATGAAATGAAACTCTGAGAGTGACTCCTCAAAAGGAGTCAGTGTACATCCTGACAGTTGAATTCAAGGAAATCTTTTCAGAGTTAGTCTTAAAATCAACAATCTGAACTAGTGCTGCCAAAAACAATTATTTTAATAGTCAACTAATCACTGATTATTTTTTCTGAATAGTCAACCAATCAGGTCATGTGCAAACTGGATGTAAAGCTCACATCTTAACCATCAT
The DNA here is from genome assembly GCF_002922805.2 of Oryzias melastigma. NCBI lineage: Eukaryota > Metazoa > Chordata > Actinopteri > Beloniformes > Adrianichthyidae > Oryzias > Oryzias melastigma. The sequence goes on along the minus strand of NW_023416887.1, from coordinate 279,567 downwards.
TAACTTAAAACTAACTACAAGTACAGACAATTGAGATAATAGTTTATAGCTTCTTTCCTTCAGTAGTCTCTAGAGATTAAATTAAATGAGGTTGGCATCTGAAACAAAGGTGTTGTTATGGTACCTGAGCCTATAACTCCCTGTGACATCACCGCTGACCCGGTTTAGCACTACTGCGCATGTGTGTCAAAGACAATGGCAGACATGGCATTAGAAAGCGTTTACCGTAGTTTTAAGATGAAATATTAATAACAACAAAACGACTAATAGACTATTAAAGTAGTCTTCAACTATTTCAATATTCAGTCGTTGACCAATCGACTAATCATGGCAGCCCTACTCTAAACACTTTCTCCCAGAATTCAATGTTTTATTCATTTACTATAGAAACAATATTTTTCAAAAGAAATCAGAGTTTTATATAGAGTGACATGAATCATTTCAACTACATCAGTGTTAAAAAAGGTTAAAAATTGTTCAATTCTGACACTTAATGCCCTCTTTGTGTTTGAAGTGTTGCTCCAACAACACTTTCAAAAGTTGTGTTTTAACTCAACCCACAGTGGGTCTGTCCACATTAGTTCAGTAGGGAGTGTATTGGCACGAGTCTGAAGTGTTACACATCAATAGTAAGATAATCAGAACTCTGAAGAGTTTTATGTCTGCAGTATTACTCCAAGGAAACAGAGATGCTGACATACGGCCATAACAACCTGCAGACCTAAAAATAAGTTTCAGTCACTTACATCACTGTGCAAACAGCTATTCAAAACAAATAAATAACTTTAACCTATTGTGTCCATCAGCATTCATGTCGCTTTACTTTGATGCTGCAGTCGAGGCTCAGCGGCACGTTGTCACAAATCAAATAGTCCTTTTTTTTATGAAAAAGCGATCTAAACCAAAAAAGAAAGCAAGAATAAATTACTAATAACCGATTGAATATTTATTTCTTTTTAGGCGACCATGGCACAAGTGTGGAGTTTTAATGTCCGACATGGAAGCCTGAACCTTCTCAGGCAAAGCAAAAGACTGCTACTCAACCGGCGTTAATGAATCTAAGTTCATCCTTTTTGATTAACAGAGTGTGTTAATGGGTTAACTGCACTGAAAAAAAAGGTCTGTTGGATCTACATGAAAATATCATGGACATCGGTCGCACGAAAACAAATCATGTTATACCAACATGAATATGGTACATAAAAAAATCATGTTATACCAACATGAATATGGTACATAAAAAAATCGTGTTATGCCAACATGAATATTATATATAATAATCATGTTATAAAAACATGAATGTTGTACATTAAAAAATCATGTTATGACAACATAAATGTTGTACATTTAAAAATCATGTTATGAAAACATGAATCTTGTACATAAAAAAAATCATGTTCTACAGTAATGAATACTTATTTTTTACTATGCTTAAGAATTTTACATGGAC
>NW_023416887.1:266890-277359 GCF_002922805.2 Oryzias melastigma | reverse complement strand
GTTGTGAAAGTATGATTGAGGAAGAAGAGGGCTGTAAAAGTTCTGTGACTGGTTGTTTAAGTGGAAAACTACATTAGCTCATAAATACGTAATTAAAGATATCACCAGGTTTTTTCCCTACAACCTTATTAAATGTTGAATTTAACTCTATGAAAGATGAATTGACAGATACTTTAGCTGTGTAACTTCACCCAATACTGTGTCATAAATGTGAGTCAAGTTAAAGTGATGAGCAGTGCATGCTGGGAACTCAGCCTACAGATGGTAAACAGGTAAATATTAACCAGCAGTTTTAATGGCCGATGATCATCAGATGTTAATGTTTGTTCCATAACAGACAGCAAATACAAACAAACCCTTCCTGTAGTCAGTGACAGAACACTCACTAGAACATTCTGGCTCATGTTCCACATTTGATGACTTTTAGCTTCAGTAAAACACTTCAGTCCGCCTGAGGTTCCGGGTTCGAGCACTCACCCTCCCCGGAGTTGAAGTAGACTCTGGCGGCGTTGTCCTCCAGCTCCACCCGGCAGTCTCCTCCGCCAGACTTCTTCTTGCTCTGGAAGTAAAGCTGCAGCTTCAGCTTGACGTTTTTGCTCTGGGACGGATCCCAGTCCCCCTCCACGATCAGCGGCGGACCGTCAGCCATCCCGCCGAACCGAACCGAACAGAGAGACAGACTGAGGCGCAGCAGCGGGGAGGAGGTTAAAGTCTGAGCTCTGACTTTCACTTTCCCTTCATTCGAAACACTCAAACTAAAACGAAACTGAAGATTTCACCAACACCAACTGGGGAAGAACTAATGTAAATACGTTTTATATTTAATCACATGAAACACACGTTTTTATATTCAATGACCAGCACCAGATATACTTTAAACTTGTATAAAAATTATTTATTCTTTTACTTTCTCCCCATACTTGTTTGTACTATGAATGTACTATAGTATTTGTAAGTTATTTCAACCATAATTTAAAGAAAATGTTGGGAAAGTTCGGGAAAGTTAAGTTGAGAACAGCAATAATGACAGACGCGCATAAACGAAAATAAATGTACTCCCAGCGCTTTCTGCAGATCTCAAGCGTTTCGTTTTGTCTCCATCTAGCGGCCACCCAGCGTAAGTGCACCTTTTTTTGTTCCAGGATTATGTCTATATCTATATCTATATCAACAAAAAGGCGGAATAATACAGTTATTTAATAAGATTTCTAAACAATTAACATTATGTGTACTGAGATGAAAACAGAGGCAGGAAAATATAAAAAAATCCACTTTAGCAACAAGCTTCAACTCCATTAGAAGTGAAACTACGAAAAAAGAGAACAAAATAGAACTTAAATTAAATAAGAACACTCCTAACAAAACAAAAACAACCCTCTACTGTGTAGTATTTCAAAGTATCAGTATCTAAATAAAACACTAAAAGTTCTTCTCATTTCCATATTCCATTTCTAGTCTTTGGCGCCATCGTGTGGTACAAAGGTGGAACTGGACGTGTCTTCTTTTACCCAACAAAACTCTGCTTAAAATACTTTTAAAACATGTCTTTTTTAATTAAAATGTTGAATCTGATTCAAAGTGACAGTAAGAATGTCTTTTATAGAAAAATTAAGTTTAGATTTAAGGAACTGGTGTATTTCAGTGTTAGATGAAGGTTTAATATTATGTTACAGGTTATAATTCTGTGCTGTAGAACAACCATTTTTTTAAAATCATGGAATAAAGTATTCATGAAGATACCCAAAGATAATTGTATTTAATTATAAAAACTATTATTATTATTGATTTTATTAGTTATTTATTGTATTTGTCTGGTTTAAACCTAAACTTTTATATATTCAGAAGTTGTACTCTAAGACTACCAAGAAGATAAACAGTTTTAGTCAAACAATACATGAGAAAAGTTGTGTTATAGTTGGTCATGTATTGGGTCAATAACAATAATAAAGGAAATATAGTTTTGATTCTGTCAGCGGGAGCCTGATTTAAAATCAGTGTGATGAACACAGGGTTGTTGTGTTTACATGTTTATTTTTTGTTGTTTGGAGTATAATAAACACAGCAGACAATAAAATCAATGTAACAGTGAAAGATGTAGAAAATACAAGCTTTAATGTGTAAGTCTTGAGGACGTCAGGTTTAAGGTGAAAGGAGATGCTGGCCCCGCCTCCTGTGAGGGACCGTGTCACAAACATCAAAGTGTGACTGAAGCGTGTTGTGATGCAGCATAAAAACAGCTGACTGAATGATCTGCTGAGTCAGAGAAGAACGTCGTCTTGCTGTGAAAGAGCCGAACCCTCAGACCTCACTGGGTTCTTTCTCCTTACCTGCAGACAAACACATTCCATCAACGTCTTCACTAAGAGTCGAAACAAGATCCCATCTTCACCACTACTTCTTTAACTTTCCAATAGATTCTTTGTTTGATCGTGATCTAGTTTGTCTACAGAAGGCGTCAAGACCCGAGGGCCGGATCCGGCCCTCCAGATCATTTTATTTTATTGTTATTAATGACCCGATGTTATCTTGCACTCATTTTTAACTTCTATTGTTTGACATAATATATTTTTATGGAGAGTAAAATATTGAAAGTTATTTAAGGTTTAAGTTGATTTATTCTGGAATAATATTCCTGCCTTTTTAAAATTGATGTTTATGTTAAAAGTTACAGTTTTAACGTTTTAAAAATTGGCATTCGCCTAGCTTTTTGGACTATTTTGACATTTACTAAGATTTTTTAGACTATTTTGGAGTTTAACTAATATTTCAGCTACATGCTAGCTGTTTTGGCTAATTTAGACTTTGTTTTTTAGGCTGTTTTGGAGTATGGCTAATATTTACATGCTAGCTGTTTTGGTTAATTCTGGGTTGTTTTTTTCTAGGTTTTTATTCTATTTTGATGTTTAGTTATTTTTTTCAACTACATGCCAGCTGTTTTGGCTGACCTAGGGGTTTCCGTTTTTTTGTTTTTTTTTTAGGCTAATTTGGTATTTAGCTAATATTTAAGTTGGCTATCAGATTTAGCATTTTCAGCTATTAACTTCAGCATTTGTATCTATCAGCTTCAGCATCTTCAGCAGCCAAATTCAGTTTACCACATTCACACTAGCATTATCACAGGTCATGCTATGTATGTAGTTCATAATTATGTTAAAGTTATGTTTTCAAAGTTTTAAAAATGTAAAAATTCTTCAATAAATATTTATCCTGACCTGAGGTGTGTTTTGGATTTTGGCGCCCTTGTGCGATTGACTTTGACACCCCTACTCTACAGTGTTACGATACGTACAGTCGGGTTTGGTTGGAGGAGGAGGAGGTGGTGGAGGAGTTGGCTTGGCGCAGGTGTAGGACACCTCCAGGTATCTGGTCTCCTCTTTACAGGGGTATTCCCCGAACACCAGCTCTGTCACGGGGACCCGGCAGGACCTCCTACTGCTACAGCTGCGGAGAGAACATGTTTCACGCTTCTGCTCTGGAAATACCCACAATCCCTCAGCATGAGCGTGATGAGTTATCGCCTGTCCAGGAACAAAACCTTCAACATTTACCATAACGTGGTCTCCTCATTCCATCTGTGCTAAAGCCGGATGGTTCCGGACTTTTTCTGTGGTTGCCAATAAAGTTCAATAGGGGTTTGTTATTTTTTCCTTACTTTGCCTGAAATCATTAAAATGCCTCAAAGTTAGATTTTAAATAAAAAAAAAGAAGTAATAAATAATGGATGAGTAATTAAAGTTAAAGTCTCATTAGATGTCACGCACCTCGATGTCTGAAAGTTGTTTTCCATATTTGACCCCTCCCCGGGGGGAGTGGTGAGCTGCAGACACAGCTGCACTCAGGAACCATTCAGTGGGGGACTTTGGGTCCCGTTATCAGAGTCTCCGGTATGACTCCTGTCCTCCTACAGTCTCCTGGATTTGAACTCATGGCTTTTCAGTCTCAGGGCGGACACTCTACCACAAGGCCACTGAGCTGGAATATTATATAAAAAAATAAACTCATTAATTGCCACTAATTACAGATAATTCATCACTGATTAACTTTTGTTTTTGTTGGGACTGGCGTTTTTTAGAAGACTTTTGGCCTGGAAAACTGTGGCACTATCTGGAAACGCTGTTTACCATCGACCACTACATGAAGAGGAGAAGGGCCGGCTACATTTATGGATTCAGCCGTGAAAGGAAGCTCAGTGTGAGCTCTGGGGATTTGGGGTTCGAATCCTTTGGCCTCATAGACCCTGAGGGTGGACACTGGAGCCCCCTCCCTATCAAGGCTTGTGCAGCCTCTTAGCAAAAAGTAGCATCGCTGGAAGTTTATTTTATTAGGTATACTTTAGTACATGTGTCAAAGTCAAGGCCCGGGGGCCGGATCCGGCCCTCCAGGTAATTCTATCCGGCCCTCCAGATCATTTTATTTTATTGTTATTATTGACCCGATGTTATCTTGTACTCATTTCAAACTTGTATAATTTTGAGAAAATATATTTTTATGGAGAGTAAAATATTGAAAGTTATTTAAGGTTTAAGTTGATTTATTCTGGAATAATATTCCTGTCTTTTTATTATTCTTAATTATGTTAAAAAGTTACAGTTTTAAAGTTGTTAAAAAATGCCATTCTTGTTTTTTGGCATTTATTAAGATTTCTTTAAGCTGTTTTGGAGTTTAGCTAATATTTCCGCTACATGCTAGCTGTTTTGGGTTTTTAAGGGTTTTTTAAAAAAATTCTGACTATTTTAAAGTTTAGCTAATACTTCAGCTACTGACTAGCTTACGTTTTTTGTTTGTTTTTTTAGGCTAATTTGGCAGGTAGCTAATATTTTGGCTGGCTATCAGCTTCAGTGTTTTTAGTTATCAATTTCAGCATCTTCAGTGACCAAATTCAGCTTACAACATTCATACTAGTATTATCACAGGTAATGCTATATATCTAGTTTAAAATTATGTTAAAACTTATGGTTTTAAAGTTTTAAAAATGTAGTTTTAGTGTTCAATAAATATTTATTCTGTTTGACCGTGACCTAAGGGGTGTTTTGGATTTTGGCCCTTTGTGTGATTGAGTTTGACTCTGTTCTAAAGCACATCCGTGTAGCGTAGGAAGTATACTAACTGAATACTTTTTGGAACATTTGAAGTTTTCAATGAATACATAGTATGTAAAAAGCAAACTTCCAGTATTCTGCTTCACTTTCAGTATAGACTTATCCTTGTAGTATACTTAGATTACTTTTTGCTAAAGGCTGCGACTGAATCTACTTGATTGAAGACTCAAACATGGAGAACAGATTTCCCTCGAGGAGGTTGGGATTTGTTTTGGGATTTGTTTTGGGATTCACGTGCTCGCTCCAGACCACCATTACAAGTCTACTCTCTAGCCTGAGGTCTGCTCTGTTCAGAGCTGCAGAGGCCTTCTGTCTGCTCGCTCTTACAGGTCCTCCACCACCATCTCAGCCCATGGGAAGGAGCAGAAGGTGTCGGGTCCGTCGTCCGGGTGCTGCTTCCCCTCGCCGCATCTCGTCCCCACCCCCACCTTGTACAGGATGTAGTTCAGGTGTATCTGGTTGCCGCCATCTGCAGGACAGCCACAAGGTGGAGATATCATGTGACCTGCCGCCTCAGCATGTTTAGACTCCACCCTTTCACCCTTTAGACCAACAATGAAAATCCACTTCAGCTCCATGATCATCACAACCTTTGGGGTTTGGCTCATGACCTCCGTCCGGACAAACATGAGCAAAAAGGCGGGACTAGCAAGCCAGAGGGTCACTGAGACACGCCCAGTGATGTGAGTCTGTACTTTACCAATCGAAGGAATGCAGCCGAGTTAAAAACAACACACCACTCTGGGCTGAGAGGATCATTCCTTCTGCTTCAGAGGCCAACATCAGTCTGTTTGCTTGTGTGGAAATGCCCCTGCTGGTTCTACGGTGTACTGCACCTGCCTCCAGATTCTTTTGTTTTTCAACCACAGGAGTTTTCTGCTGCTAACACCAGAATCGTCAGACCGGAGGTCAGGGAGAGGCTCAGGTCACTCTGGGAGGATCACATGACGTCCTACATGTTCACCTGTGAGGCTCCACCCACCGTCCACAGCAGCTGTTCCACCTGCAAGCCCCCCCGCCACCCCCATTTCACATGCACATCAAAAGGAGGGTCTGTTTCTTACCGCAGGACATGTGAGCAGTCTCATTGAGACACGCGTACACAACCACGGGTTCTGTTTGAAGACACAAACACACAACATGACATTTCTGCTCTGATGTGGGGGAACGACACAAACAATAAATGCTTCTAAATCTTTTCTTGTTACAGATTTCACATTTTCCAGCATGGACTGCAGATGAACTGAGAGCTGAACGTCTTTCTCTGCTTTTTACTCTTTTATACTTTATTCTAAAGCATGGGAGGGCAAACTTTCTAACTCTAAGATGTGACAGATGAGCCGGATCAGACGCTTGAAGTGTTTTGGTCAGTGACCTCATATGAGAAAGAAACAGCCTGGACAAAAACGCTTTGTTCACTCCAAAACTGTGGTTTTTGCTCCTATTTTAAACCCAATCTGTTGGTGTCTTTAAGGGGAAAAAACACACTTATGAAAACATTGTCTTTGTTGTGTTAGAGTGACCCAAAAAACACACATGAACATGAAAAAACAACACAGCATGAATGCAAAACCACTCTCTGCACCTAAACACAAGTCAGTTTATTTGTGATGCACAATCTCAGGGGAAACACCAAAATTACAGGGAAATCTAAAACATTAACATGAATCATCAATATAATTTATTCCAGTGTGGTGGGCCAGGTTAGATGGTTAAGCAGACCGCATTTGGCCCCCGGGCCGTAGTTTGCCCAGCCCTGATCTAGTCTTTTAGACCGTAGGAGGGGACTACTACGCTTAAAGCATCATATTCAAAAAATATTTAAAGAAACTTTATTTACTTTAATATCCATCCATTCATTAACTTGCTGAATCTCTTTGGAATCGCGGGGCTGCTGGAGCCTATCCCAGCTACTGTTGGGGAAGGCGGGGCACACCCTGGTCAGGGGCGGAGCTCCAAAAGCCACGCCCCCTCAGAGGAGATTTTGGATCAACATGAAAAATTGCCTTTTAAGACATGTAGGGTGTGGGGTTTTGGTTAAAAACGTCATGATTATATTTAAAACGTGATCTTTTTTTAAATAAAAAAAATGGTCATAATGGGGACTTTAATAAACTGTTATGGCTTTTTTCTGATGCTTTCAGTTTTGATTCTGCACTATTATTTTACAAAGAACAAGGAAAAGAAGCGTTCATCAGAGACGTGCTGCTGCTCTGAGCTGCAGCTCTACCTCACACTCACCTACAACAGGAGCGGCCCAGCCGGCTGCAGCCAGCACTGAAACACAAGAGAGCAGCAGGTAAACGAGGGAACACCTGTCCCACAAACAGGAAACGGCTCTTCAGAAGTCGGAACATCAGCAAAGCAGCTTAGAAATGGACGGAATCAGTTGCCGTGAAGATACTCACAGCCGAAGGCGACCAGCCTCAGAAGGACCATGCTGCCGTCTCAGCCTCCACCTCTGTCCTCCACCTGCAGGATCTGACTCTGAGCGCGGCAGCTGCACGTCCACGTACTTATGAGTGCGTGCAGACATGCAGACGCCTGTCCCGCCGCTGCAGGCATGCAGGGCCTCCCCTCCCAGATGTGAGGAAAGGTTTAAAGCCTGCAGAGGAGCTGCTGTGGCATCTATAAATCCACAGGACCTTCATGGCTTCAAGCTGCAGCTGCTCCTCATTCTGCTCCACAGCTCTCATTAAGGAGGCCGGAGCTAATGGAGAAACATCTGGAGGAGCAGCAGGGGGGCAGAAAACAGGACTTCATTAAAGAGAGCTGCACATATCATCCAGGTTCATATGTAAGCCTGGTTGTGCTGTGAGCAGCAGAATCGATGGTGGTTTGATCTGGAAGCTGAGTTAAAGCCCAAACTTAGGCTTCATCAGTGGGGTGGTTTGATGGTTGAAGGTTTCATCTACTATCAGAGTGGATTATCATTAGAATGAGTTTAAGGCACATTTTCTGATCCTCTGCTGCTCAACCGTGTCTAGTTGTTGTTCAGAGACCAAGTTCCTAGTATAGAACCACATCTACATGTATGGATTAGGAACAGAGTGGACCCTACACAGATGATGTCAAAGTTATGTTTGATAAAAGGAGAGAAATGATGACGACACGCCAACATAATAAAGATAAAGACATGTTTGACTTGGATTTTCTATTTATTACCCAGTAAATGTTTTAAAAAGTACTTTAATAGACATCTAAAAATCTCCAAAGATCAGATGTCTACTGGTTTACCTCTATATTCTGAACACTATTAGTAGACATCTAATACTGCACATGTGTCAAAGTCAAGGCCCGGGGGCCGGATCCGGCCCTCCAGATCATTTGATTTTATTCTTGTCAATGGCTCAATGTTATCTTGTGCTTGTTTCTAACTTGTAGAATTTTGACAAAATATATTTTTATGAAGAGTAAAATATTGAAAGTTATTTAAGTTGATTTATTCTGGAATAATATTCCTGCATTTTTATTATTCATAATTATATTAAAAAATTACAGCTTTAAAAATTGTCATTCTGCTAGCTTTTTGGACTATTTTGGCATTTAAGAATTTTTAGGCTATTTTGGAGTTTAGCTTATATTTCAGATACATGTTTTGACTAATTTAGGCTTATTTTAAGTTTATTTAGGCAGTTTTGGAGTTACACTAATATTTACATGCTAATTGTTTTGGATAATTTTGGCTTTTTTTGTTTGTTTTTTAGGATATTTTGAAGTTTTGCAATTTTTTCAGCTGCATGCTAGCTGTTTGGCTAACCTAAATTTGTTTGTTGTTGTTTGTTTTTTAGGCTAATCTGGCATGTAGCTATTATTTTAGTTGGCTATCAACTTCAGCATTTTAACCATCGATTTCAGCATCTTCAGCAGCCAAATTCATCTTACAGCATTCACACTAGTATTATCACAGGTAATGCTATATATCTAGTTCATCATTATGTTAAAAAGTTACTGTTTTACAATTTTAAACATTTTGTTTTAGAGTGTTCAATAAATGTTTATTCTGTTCGCTCCGCAACCCAAGGTGTGTTTTAGATTTTGACCCCTTGTGCGATTGAGTTTGACCCCCCTGTAATAGAGGAACAACATACTGTAGATCTAATATACATCTACGTCTATCAGGTATCTAATAGAAACATATTGTCGATGTATAATCGATGACTAATAGACATCACGTGACCAATGGGAAGAAATTACCCAACAGGCAACACACAAGGCATGATGGGACCATGATGAAGTTAGCTGAGGGAAAGTCGTCTGCTAGAGATATAAACTGCAAAATGCAAAAGACCTCCATGACTCAATGTCTATCAGACCCATGATATACATGTATATATAGCGGTGAGCTTTGGAATAGCCATGATTTAGATATGACTGGTGACACTGCCTAGTGAGCTTTGTTGTTTTCAAAATAAAATAAAATAAACTGCAATTTTTAATGAGGATTTAAAGTCAGTAGACTGTGTGTTTCATTTTTGCTACGCTACGCTAAACCTGAGCCAGTTCTTGCCAGTTAAATGTTTAGTTTTTCTTAAATAATTCATGAAATGAGTCATGTTTATGTCCACTTGGGTGATTTTATTTTGGAAAAATCCTTTGGTCCAGACTGAGTACGCTAAATTTGGTCCAGATGAGCTGATGCTGTACCCGGTCAGGAGCATTGATTGGATTTTCTTAGCTGAAAAAAGCAAACAAACACAGAAGCAGACTGAATTTTCACCGTCACATTCTCATCTCTTAGTTTGAGGACCCCACTTAGGATCCCAATTCCAGCGTTTGTCCTCATGTTGGATTTGTATTATTTTAAAGGGTCTTGAAGTCTGACCTTGGACGCTCATACAGACTTTGTGGCTGAAAATGCTCATTTACTTCCTCATAATGTAAACACTTCAGAGGATCATGCCTGCAGCTCCTCTGGTTTAAGCCGTGTGACTGTTACAGGTGTGCATAGGATCACTCAAACATCTGCCACTCCCATCAAGCTCCATGTCTTCTGTTCTCTTGTTTACAGGTGTTCCATGTAACATAGTTCCTCCAGAACCCCTAAACCTCTACGGTGGTTCCACTATCACAACAGCTCGTCTCTGTGTGTCTGAAGCAGCCTGGACCTCTCAGGATGAACTGTGAAAGACGCATCATCAAACTGAACACAGACAGTTATGAACCAGCAGCTCCTGTACAATGCAAGGAGCTGATGTCCCAACATGCATCAGCTGCCCGGTGCAGAATCCCCCTCAGGGTCCAAAATACCAGCGTCCATCTCAGCAGGCCCTGACACAGCAGACCTGAACCCTTTCATCTGAGGCTCTTCTGCAGCAGAACCTCCTGCTGAACTTCAGCCTGTTTACTTTTACCGCTCTCTGCACAGAC
>NW_023416887.1:221723-266838 GCF_002922805.2 Oryzias melastigma | reverse complement strand
ATTGAACTGATCTCATCTTTACCTCCACTTCAGGATGCTGTTTTCCAGCTTCCAGGATGTGGGGAGCTCCTGAAGCGTCTGCTGTGCTGAGGAGGGTCTCAGCTCGTTAAACAGGCTGAGAAGACAAAACAGCAGCACATGTTTACCAGAATGTTTGTCAACAAGAATTGTTTGTAAACAATTTTACCTGAATAAATAAAGGTATTAAACTGCTGTAAGTCTGCGCTTTCATTCTGCAGAATACATGAGAAGAGAACCCTTCCAAATGTAAATGTGAGTCTGATCTGCACAAATCTGTGTTTGAGTGCACCCTGACCTCCAACAAGTGTCTGTCTGAACAGAAAACTTGAATATCATACATGACCCGTTCAGTAAATCTGTGCATCAAACTGATGAAGCCTCTTGGATGAGCAATGAAACGCTATTTCAAGACGTCATCACCCAGATCAGAGGCCTGCAACCTGCAGCTCCAGAGCCTCGTCTGGATCTTCTACCACTCCATTAAAGATCTCTGGTTAAAGAAAAATACAAAACTTTTAGTTCAAAAAAGTAACTTTAAAAGAAAGTTAAAAAAGTAAAATAATGTATCACTCCTGTGATGGCTGCCTACGCTGCCATACCATCAGGGCAGTAACCTGCACCACAAACACTCACCTTTAGATATATTTTTATTTCAATTACAAGACACTTGTTTTTGTTAAAATATAAGTTTATTGACACACAATTTAAGCTTTATTTCAATTTTCTTTCATTAATTTATTCTTGTGTTTTTTGAGTTACCGATGCTGTGGGGACCATTGCTGCTGCTGCTGCTGCTGCTGCTGCTGCTGCAGGACACTAATTGGACTGAACCACTGCCCGGGGGAGGAGAAACTCTTTTTGTGTTAAACATTGATTCAGTTAACATTCTACTTTATGTCTATTATTTTTGCTATTTTTCTATGTTAGTTTACTTTAGGATGGACAAGTTAATTTTGTGTTTGCTGTATTTCTGTTGTCTTAGTCTTTTTCAGTTCCCCCTTGTGTGTCTAGTTGGTCTGATCAGCCACTATATATGTTTCCTTGTGTTTCCAATTAGGAGGTCAGTTTAAGTTTGTTGCTCTGTCTGTTCAGTTGGTTGATTTGTCCTCCTATTTAAAGTTTCAGTTACTTTTGTTGCTTTGACCTCTTTTAAGGGCCCATTTTTGTTCTCTGAGATATCTTTTTTGAAATAAATGTAAATATTTTTTGATATATTTTTGGCTGTCCTTGCCTTTACTGCTCGGTCCACCACAACTCCACAAGCTTCCATAGCACAGTTGCAATAGAGGTTTGATAATCAAGAACTAAACATTTTGACAAATTCCAGAGTTTTAACTGGGCCTCATGGTTAAAAAAATACAATTAATTAGCTCTGTTTTAATTTTAGAAAATTAGATTTATGAATTTCTGGCTAAGAAGCACCACAAATGTTCAAAATTAACTTTTTTGTTTTAATTGCTGACGTGACATTACCCTCCACTAGGTTTGCTCCATCGAGATGATCCTATGTGACACAGGAAGTCTTTTATTTTGAAAGAAAGTCTTGTGATCCTCTGCTAAAAGTTATAAACTGTTTTATATTTGGAAAAAAATATATTTTCTATTAAAGTTTATTTTACTGACACCAAAAAATGATGGTGTATTTATATTTCTCATTAAAATAACAACAACATAAATGCAAAGTCTTATTTTTCTAAAGGATGTGTGGCTCCGTCTAGGTTGTGGTTGGTGAGAAATCGACCCTAATGTTAAAGGTCGTCGACCCCTGACCTAGATGAATGAGAACTTTGACACATTCTACATAATTAGGTGGAGAAACCATGAAAATACTGACAGAATATGAGAAGACAGCAAAGTAAATTGGTTTTTATGAACAGTTGCGTGTGAGTGTTGAAGGTTTTCCTGTCAGTGGGGGAATTCAGATTCAAAAACGATAAAAAATTACTTGAAAGTTAAAAAAACAAGATTTGAAACAAAAAAAAAGTTTTGAAATTGAAATTTGGAGTTTTGAAACCTAAAAAAACAGAACATTTGAAGTTGAAAATAATAATTATATTAGAATTGCAAAAAGTTTAGGACATTAAAAAAAAAAAATCAATTTTTTTTTCTTAATGTTTTCTTTGGGATTCAAATATTTATGGTCCAGATTTGGCTACATACACTGTTTGTTCAAATCACTTTTGTCTTTGGGCTCACCACTAGGGCTGGGTTGATAAAATTAATTAATCGATTTGAATCAATTTAAGCTTAATAAATCAATAATTGTTTCATAAAAATATAGATCGATTTAGTACATAAGGCTAAAGACCGCTAGCTTGATGCTAACGTTTAATGGTATTTCCCATAGGACGGCTAATGCTAACGCTTGGTCATTTCTGATTAAATAAACATCTTTATAAACTCACAGACATGAATTTTCCAAACTCTTTTAAGGAAATATTTTTAAAGTTACTATTTGTGGTCTAAAGCACATTTTTTTCCACAATTTTTTTTTCTTCTTCTGGAATAAGGTGTAATTGATCTCCACCTAGTGTCCAAACTGAAACGTACTCCAGGAGAAGCAGAACAATGTTTCCAATGTTAATGATCTGAACATTTTAGTTAGAACTTCTCCTTTAGAGAATCCATGTAACACTGGATGATATTAACAATCTCAGTATTTCACTGATACATTTACAGTATGTGAACTGGATCAGATTCATATGAATATATTTAAATCATATAGTAGATTATTAATGTATTTCTAAATGAATGGGTATAAATGTGTGAACTCAAAATTGAATTGAATCGTTTCAGGAAATGATATTGGATACCCGGCCCCAGTTACCACAGGGACCTGAGATGGCTGCAGATAATTTGATGTCTTGAACTTATTAACTGCTGATGTCCTCTGACATTTTGTTGTCTTTGAGAGTCGTTGCAGAGAAGAGAATATCCCCGATTTTCTGCAGAATTTATTTCTTGTTTTTGAAGTCTGAGAGGAGAAATTCAAAATTCCTGATCATTTAAACATTCTCCGTCTGTGAGCGGCTTCCTGTACCGGACGGTTTCATGAGCGGCACATGCGGTTGGATGTGGAGGGCTTTGGAAGCTGTTCTGAATGCAAACTGATGGGAGTGCAAAAGCTCTGAGAATTCACTCCACCCACATCTCAGTCCACCAACATCTGACACCTCTGAGTGGGAAGTGTCCAGGTTACAGTTTACAAGCACAAGACTGCCCCCTGTCTGTCAGGTTCTGAGGATGTTTGCTTGGCAACCTTTTTTGAAATAAACTAATTCTACAGATTCATCGGGAAACAAACATCAGGTATTCATTCATAGACAACAACAATAAGATTTTAAAAGTTTTAAACGTACAGTTCTACGTGTAAAATTAGCAAAGGACATAGAAAAATTAAATACCATTTTTTTAATGACATAATTATACCCTTTTGTTTGCTGTCTTTTTTTATTGTGCCATGTTTTGTGTCAGTCTCACCTGATTTATCCTCAGTGATTTTAAGTGTCTGTTTTTCCTCCTGGTCATTTGCTTCTGTTTCTCTCTGTCTTTCACAGTTTTTTAAATCATGAGTTAATAAAGTTTTCCGTTCTTGTCATGAAACCTGGTCTCCTGCATTTTGGGCTCTTTTCCATCAGATCCTGACTGCTCAGAAAAATTTACTTTTAATAGATTATTTTTGTCATTTTAGCCCCTTTTTGTAATTTAATATTTTTACTGCTTATTTTGACACATTACATTTCAAGAAGTAAATGAGATTACAATAAAAGAACTGAAAAAGAGTTTCAAAATCAAGCAACAAAAATCAGAATGAAAGATGACTTAAAAAACAAGTGTATCAATATCTGTTTATTCTTTAAAGTTCCCCTCCGATGAAAATACTGGTTTTTGAGTTTTTGACACGTACATGTGGCATTTTTCTTATGAAAGAGAACAAATATAGTAAGAAAGAGTATTTCTTCTTTTAAAATTGCTTTCAACCAAACTGTCAAAAGATGCACTGTTTCAGTTAATGGGGTGTTGTGATGTCACAATGGCCTGGTTGCACAAGCTTGCTGACAAAGGTGGTGGTGGGGATCAGGGGCGGCGCTACTTTGCTTAGCGCTAATAGCCACGCCCCCTCAGAGGAGATTTTGGAAACAGAGGTTTCAGATCAACATGAAAAATGGCTTTTTAAGACATTTAGGTTGTGGATTTTTTTTTTATTATTATCGTAATTAAAACACCACTGGGAATGTTTTCTGTCTATATATATATATCACATAGGGGTGGGTGTTGTGACGATATAAAACCGTCTTACGATCTCCAAAGCTGACAATCTGTCATTTTTGAGAGATCGTTGTGTCACGATATTCTACGAAAAGCTGCTAGAGCGAGAAGGCAAAAGCTTGTTGACTGTCTGTGACTTTAAACTACAATGACATTTGAAAAATAATAAAAGTTTAGTTTCATTTGAAAATGTGGTAAAAGGTGTTTTTATTAATATTATTATTTAGCACTTTAAGATGTTTTTAACAGGGAAAGGACTTTACTAAACTTTATCAGTCATTCATGCTATAAACTTCATCAGTCTCCCTCATTTCTGGTCTTGGGTGACAATCATTTCCAAGCTCTGTTTTATGGATTTTAGCACAAAGGCAAAATAAAAACTCACTGATATTTAGAAGCTGATCATATGAAAGCAGTGCATTACCTGTAGCAGTAGAATGCACAATTCTTGCAATATTTACTGATTCATCTTAATAGATAACTATTTAATTTGAATAAATATAAATATCTGTTCAAAATGTGTTTACTCCTTTCATTATAATTCCATTTTTGTCAATTTGAATTTATTTTAAAGAAATTGTGATAAAATCGAAATCGTGAAATAAAATTGAAAAAATCAGGACTTTCTTTTTTCTCCATATCGCCCAGGCGTAGCGCGGCGGTTCTCTGGCTGCAGCCTCCAGGACTTCAGTGGAGCTCGCTCGCTCCACACACCGGGAGAGAGACAGCGGGCAGCCTGCTTGAGTCTCCAGAACTGTGATATTTTACTTATTTTTGTGGAGACAATAACAGAAAAAAGGTCCACTATGTTTCCCCTCTCTCGGGTTAATGCGGGACATCCTTCAGACTCAGTCACAGAGACACAGAAACACAGTGGAAGCTGCTGTCATCCAGACACACCCCTGAGTGAGAATAAGTCTGTTTGAGATCTTGCAGGCAGATGCAGCGCTGCACAGACCGCCTGGATTGCGGTGCATCTTGGGTAGTTTTGACTCACTTGTCAACCATCATGAAAATACGGCGAGAAAGGGGCGGGTGTAAGGCGCCTGCTCAGGCGGGTGCAGCTGGAAATCTGGAGCTGCACTGACTGCAAAACGACCTGAAGACTGCAAAACAATGCATTGTGGGAAACGGTGTCCTGGTAGTTCTTTCACTGTGACAGGATGCTGATCAGATTGATCAGGCCATAAAAACATTTAGAAAACAAAGTTTGTATCATGAGTTCTGCGTGCTAATTGCCGTGTTTCACTGCTGCACTTGTTTTTTTCTGCTGCTTTTTCTATGTTTGAATAAATACATTGATTCTCGGCTGATTCACATTTTCTCAGAGGCAGTGGAGAATATTAGCCAGAAAACTTCCATGCCGCCATTGGCATCAGAGCGATGAGAGTGACATGGTCAGCAGGAGCTCTGGTGAGAATTTGTCTCAAATATCTGACATGTCTGTCACAGAAAATGATCCATTTCACAGGTTTCATCTTCATTCACAGCATCAGAAGACGACCAAAGTTCTGAGAACTGAGGTAAAGAAATTATGTTTCTTAGACCTGCAGAAGTCTAAACTTTGTGCACAAACATCATCTATTTAACACAAATGTTCAAGCACTAAATAAACTGACCCATCAATTTTGCTTATCTTTGACTCCGCCTCTCCATTAGACCCTTCCTGGTGGCTCCGCCCATCAGTTTCCTTTGAGGTCGTGCTGAAGTTAGGCTGACTGCTCGAGCTTCCTGTTGCTGGAGTCTAAAGATAGAAGTGCATCCTCGTTAAGAACCCTTACAGGACAGCACAGGTACTTTGTTTACTACCTGCTGAGTCTGAGGGGCGGGGGGAAAGGGAATCCTGGCTGTGCTGCATTCTGCAGGGACCAGGCAGGACCTGTGAGGAGCCCAAAGCAGATCACACATCCGCTGCACCACAGATGAAACTCCACAACCTGCAGCACCTCTCACCTGTCTGTCTTCAGCGTCCGCTTTACCATGGCAACCGATGATCCAGCCCAGCTCTGACCTGCACAACAGTCTTCATGGTTATTCTCCTCCTGCAAATGTCTGCTGTTACATCACAGCAGAGGAAATCCACATGTCTAAAGAAAACATCTGCACGTCTTTCTCTCATCTGGAGCACATTTAGTACGAGTTTCACACCTGGCGACACAAACTAAGAAGATAAAAAAAGTCTTCATATATTTATAAATCCTCATTTTTTCCTTAATTAATTCCAGCATTTTAAAAAGAATTGTATATGTTCACGGGCGCGCGCCCTAACAACATTTGCATCTATTATAACATTCATAGCAGATTCAGTTAAATTTTAAAGTTTCTGAATAGTAAATACGATACCTGAATTCAAAACGAGCTTCATAATTTTCATAAAATACCTGGATCAACGGGGAATGTTGATATTTACATACGGTGTCACATTTATTTATGTTATGTTATAGAGTTTTCGATGTCATTCCGGTATTGACCAGCAGAGGGCAGTAACTCAAAGACATTTTTTGCATAGAAAGTCCTATAAGTTTAACCAAAGAAGAACATTAACAAATACAATATTTAAATAAAATTTTAAATAATATATTTTTTTTCAATCAGTGTTTGATGAAAAATGAAACTTAAAGGTGTTCTTGGAGTGGAGCTTTCGTTTTGGTTTTTAGTGTTTCGGCTGAAGGGAAAGTGAAAGTCAGAGCTCAGACTTTAACCTCCTCCCCGCTGCTGCGCCTCAGTCTGTCTCTCTGTCCGGTTCGGTTCTGTTCGGCGGGATGGCTGACGGTCCGCCGCTGATCGTGGAGGGGGACTGGGATCCGTCCCAGAGCAAAAACGTCAAGCTGAAGCTGCAGCTTTACTTCCAGAGCAAGAAGAAGTCTGGCGGAGGAGACTGCCGGGTGGAGCTGGAGGACAACGCCGCCAGAGTCTACTTCAACTCCGGGGAGGGTGAGTGCTCGAACCCGGAACCTCCAGATGTTGTAATGAAACTGAATTCTGTTCAACTAAACATACAGGCCCGCTCCTGTCAGCTGACATCCCAGCAGGCACTGCTGTTAAGTGCACGTGTGTGTGCGAGTGTAAATGTCACGCGCAGGCGTGGGGGGTAATCATAACTTCCCCTTTTCCACGCTGTCACAGAGTGAAGCCACTCGGTTGGGGGTGTCCTCTGAGGCTGTGATCAGCTGATCCCGTCAGTGATCTGGTGTTTGAGGAGGAGCAGCATCAGTCTTCTGATGTTCTCCAGGAGATTTGAGTTTCACACTCCGGCCCCCACCCAAAGAGAGCTGATATCTGCCCCACCTGTTTATGGAGAAGCAGGACTGCCCAGTGACTCAACACTCTTCATCATAACAGACTGGTCAAAGACTTTGGACTCAGCTCCATCCCGTCCTCTCATGTGTTGGGAGCTTTAAGGGGCCCTACCATGAAAATTCTACTTTTTGAGCTTTTAAATGCATTTTACTGTTCATTCCTCTCTAAAAAGAACCCCAAAACGGCAATTTGATCCGTTCATGCATTTAAGAGTAATCCTCTAAAAACCTGCACTGTCTGCAGCAGCCCCTCCCATACCCATGAAAACGAGCGGGTGGAAACGTGCTGATGTAAGTACAATGACATCTGCTCCCTCCAGGAAGGGTCTGAGCTGCAAGCTCCGCCCCCAGACTACAACGAACTTTCTCCGTGGAGCTGTGGTGCAGAGGTAGTTATCCCTGTCAGAATGTGCATCCTGGCAGGAGAGAACTACCTCAGCATCACACCTGTACCAGGAACTGCTCTCTGACCCGTCTTTCAAGGTGGTCTCGGTTCGTTTATAATCAGACTGAACTTCTGTTCACTCTGAGATTCCTCAGTCTGAATACGAAATGAACCGAGAGTGGAACAACTGAACCAACACGGCCACCATACCCGACAGTAACGTGATGTAAACACGTTAGAAATGAGCCGATTGGTGAGCTGCAGACAAATGTAGAACATTAGATTGTCATGTTATCCAAAAGGAAATAATTGATCCAACTGTTTACTTGTTAGAACGTTTATTTTAACACTAAAAAACATATAACTCTCTTTTCTGTGTCTCGTTACGCGGCACGAGCGCGGGCTGCTGCCGTGACGTCATCTTAAAGCTCTATTGCAGTTCCAACAGAATTCTCTTAAAAACAATGTCATAAAACCACAACGATGAGACACGGAAACTCATTCAAATGTGGTCGGATGAATTCATGCTCAATAAAACAACTTTTAACCTGATCCACATCGATTCTACCTACGTGTCTTTTAGCGTGTCTACCTGTAGCGTCTCCGTCATGCAGGATTCCTCCGCGGTACCAAAGCTGCAGTTAAAGTGTTGAACCTGACCTTCATACAGACGATGAAAACCCATCAGAAAATACAAAGTTTGAAGAAGTGAAAAACCCTGAAAAGCATTTGCAGACCGCAGTGCATCCATCTTTCTCTTCTGTTTTGACCCGCCCCCATCGCTGCTGGCCAATGACTGAGGAGATCTTTAGTCACGTGGTTTTGTTTACAAAGTTTGGTCATGCTGAGGAGGCTCGGAGGGGCAGGCTCAAGGAGGACATTGTGAAATGGGCGGGACCGACAAGGAGCGAGAGGCGGAGCCACAGAGATCGAGTCTTTTTACTTCAGTGTACTAACACAGTCCACAAAAATGATCATATTTAATAAATATATATTTTTTGTGGTGTTAAGGTAATATATGATCGTATATATATATATATATATACAGTTTACTCTGAAAGACTTAAGAAAATCATTGTAAGGGCTCTTTAACTCCTCCACCTGTGAGCCTGTGGGAGGGGCTCATCCCTCACCTGGAGTTATTCAAATCCCGGTCTCAGACTGGGAGGGACTGCTTGTCATTCCAGTTTCTTCACATTCAGTTGTGACTGGATGCAGAGAGAGCTGGAGCTCTGATGAAACCAGAACCTCTTTGCATCATCACTTTGCTAGTTCCCTCCCTGTACAAAATGCAAAAATAAAAGCCCGGACCCACAAAGCCCATTAGAACGATTCTTACTGGACGGGACGTCTGCCGTCAGTGTATTCACAATGAGTCAGAGAGATTCAGATTCACAGCTTTGCATCCAAATTAAAGCAGGACTGAGACTCGAAAACTGACGTGATGTTTGTTTGCAGTGAGACAGCAGGTCCTGCAGAGGGACAATCATCAAATCCTCCTGGGGGAGAAGACTATCAAGTTGAAGCTGACTTCAGAAGCAAGTCATCTGGAAAAGGTAAAAATCAGCTGATCAAAGAGAAAATCCATCAACAATCAACTAATCAGGGTTAAGAATCAAAGCTGTGGATGTTATTTAGGTTAATTCATCAATCGAGCTCAACAATTTAGAGATCAAAGCACAATTCTTACTATTGAGTATATGTTTGCACCGTTGCTTTGTCTTTTTACTGGATATTTTAAATTAAAATGACATGTATTAAATCTCTATTAGAGTCAAAACTGATAAAAGCACAAAGATAGAAAGAAATGGTGTTTTTCACTTCATACCTTTTTTTGGGCAACTTTCTGGTTAACTTCCACAGTAAACGAAAAACAAACGTCCCTGCTGTTTTGGATCATTTCACAACAAATCCTAATCTCCACAGTTTTTTATCATCAAAGTTCTCAACCCTGTTCAATCCAACTATCTCCACCAATCAGTCTTGGATGCTTAGTCTTATACGTCTTTAGTCTAAGCCAGAAGTCTACAGCCTGCGGCTCCGGAGCCACAGTGGCTCTTCTACCCCTCCACTCTGGCTCTCAGGCTAAAAATAAAATAATAGTACATTTTAAAAGCAGGGGTTGCTAAATTAGCATTTATTTAATTTATTTTGATTAAGTTTATAAATTTATGGCTGAGGTTAACCTAGAAGATAAACTGTAACAGTTTTTATACCCCTGCTGACTTCATTAGGTCGTGTTTGTCCTCCAGAATACACAGATTAATAATGCTAGGCAAAACTTTGGTAAAAACTCTGATCTTTTCTGATTGCTGAGTTTATTTTATGACTTTAAGGTACATTTTATCTTATGCTGGATGATAAGGGTTCGTAGCTGATCAGAGGGGAGTGGCTAAAATAAATAGATTTGTGTATTTTTCATAGACTTTTTTGTTAAGATCATTAATCATGTTTCATGTTTATGCTCCAGTTCACAGCAGTAGGTAGTAGGAAAAAGGATCACCAAAGTAAACCTAAAGTATTACCGTTTACAAAATCATTTGGTTCGCTTGAATGTTCCTGTTCAGCACAGGAAGTCTTTTAAAATAAATATAATAAAAAAATGACAATGTAATGATGTAAAGTTGTATTAAATTTTCTTAAAAGGGTAAAATAAAAAAAGTTTTGGAGCCCCTATCCGGTTTTGTTTGGATCAGTACCAAACAGGCCCAAACGGCTGTTGTACTGGTAAAGGTTGCAGACCCCTGGACTAAGTATTGACGTGGTTAGCTCCGAAAACCTCCTTTTGCTGACAACAAAGAGTGGAAGGACCAACGCTATCTACTATCTTCTCCACTTTTAATGATTTCTTTCCACTTTTACAATCTGTAATTTTGTCTTCTAAATTCACAGTTCTGAACAACCTGGAGTTTCCAGTCAGTTTCCAGTCATGACGTGTTTCCATGTTCAGAGTGCAAGTTCCTCCAACCTTTAATCTCAGTGAGATCTGACGAAGAGCTTTGGATAATCATTAATCTGCAGGGACTGGCATCATTCACCGTTTGGTTTTATAAAATAAAGAGCTTCAGCGTTTGTTGATCAAACTAAGAGTTTGACTGTTAAAAATAAAAGTGCTCCTCCTGCAGTTGAACATTAGATTGTTTCCTCAAACACAGAATCTCCATTTTCCAAACTAGTTCCTGGTCCGGGTCAGGGGGCTGCTGGGACCTATCCCAGCTTTTTGGTGAATGTGGGGTTCAGCCAGGATGGTCCTCCTGTCCACTAGAGGGCCACACAGGCACACCTAAAAACATTTTAGAGTGATGGAGTTTTTGGAGTGTGGGAGGAAGCCGGAGAAAACCCACACATGCACAAGGAGAGCGTGGAAACTCCACACAGAACGGACCCAGCTGGGATTTGAACCTGGACCTCTTTGATGTTTGTCTGGTGTGACATTTAGTGACATTTAGTGACATTTAGTGACATTTTTAATCATTTTTACATTAAAACGCCAAAATAAACCTTAATATGTGC
The DNA here is from genome assembly GCF_002922805.2 of Oryzias melastigma. Taxonomy (NCBI): domain Eukaryota; kingdom Metazoa; phylum Chordata; class Actinopteri; order Beloniformes; family Adrianichthyidae; genus Oryzias; species Oryzias melastigma. The sequence goes on along the minus strand of NW_023416887.1, from coordinate 255,351 downwards.
CAGTTAAGTCACTAATTTGCATTTGTTATTTAGATGTTGTACATTGAGGCAAACGAGGATGTGAACATCCTGTGACTATGCAAGTTCAACTTAAGGTGAATTCACACCGAACATGATTCGTGCTTCAGAGACGGACAGTTTCAATGTTAACCAATGGTACAGGCGCGCTGAGGTGAATTAAAGCCCCGCGGTGAGATTTGATGGACTGGCGCAGCGTGAAGGTCTGCCAACAGCTCGATTTGGGCGACAAGGCGCGAATCGGGCGGCACAGCCAAAATGTGAATAGTTTGACAGGTCACTGTGTTGCATCAACCAATCAGGAACTCAGCTTTGGGCACGTGACATTTTGAGTGACCTGATCAGCGGGAAAATACTAATCTAATACAAGAGTTTTGGCTCTGTCGCTCCGCTGCGGTTCTCTGGCTACAGCCAGCCTTCAGCGGAGCTCGCTCAGCATGCCGGGAGAGAGACAGCCTTGGGTCTCCTGAACTGTGATATTTTACTTATTTTCCTCTAGACAATAATAAAAAAAGATACCCTATCCCCTCCTCTTGGGTTAATGCAGGACAGCCTTTAACCTCAGTCAAAAAGACCCAGAGACTCCACGGAAGCAGCTGTCATCCAGACACACCCCTCAGAGTGAGACAGAAGCCCCGATAACGAGAACTTCTTTGAAGGTTTTCATTTTTTGTAGATTTTTGTAGAACTCCTCACAATAAATAAATCTGATTATGTGTCTTCCATTCATTGGAGGTGTGGGGTGCTCGCCGGTGTGCATGCAGGCAGCCGGTGTGAGCGCCCTAACATTCACAGACACACACATGCAGCACGGCCTCTAGCTCAGGATCACGTTTGACAGGTGGCGAGCCGCGGATGCGGTGCGCGGTGAAAGAGGGGCGGGGCACAGATTTTTGGCTCAGAGGTTGGGGAGCTCTGATTTAATAAGAACATCCAGCACATCAAAAAACCTTATTCCTCAACATCGTATGTGTCTTTCACTCATTCTACGGGAGATATCCACAGACAGAGCTGGTAGCTCCTCCCACATGTGGCTGCGGCATCAGGAACACATTTTTTGACAGGCGGCGAAAGAGGGGCGGGGCACGCGAATTTTTCACGCAAATTGCGTTTGGTGTAAAAGCACCTTTATGATAAACTTTTAACTTTCCTTTGTTTACTCCTCAGAACTCAACAAGCAACCAGACAGATTCAGGTGAGAGTTTTCTGTTCACATCCTAACTACTATTTCTCAGTCCAAACACTTTGTTGACTTTAATGCCTCCAAACATATTTTATTATGTTTAATCAATCAAGATCTTTGATTTAAGCTTCATCTTTTCATGTTTACAGACTAAGAGTCAAACTGGACTGTTTCATAGAATTGAACTTTTGCTGCTAAATGATAAAACAACACCTTTTGTTTCATTTATTGAGCGTTTTTGTTTGAGATGTTTGATGGACAGATGTATAAATCTGATTCATGTTTGTCAGGAGCTTCATCAGATTTAAAGAGCTCAGAGTCTGAAAGTGAACCTGAAGCTGGATCTGCAGCAGACCAAGACGTGAAAGGTCAGTCTGTAACATCCTCTCCTCCAGGGGAATCACAGAGGGGCGGAGTCTGCCTCCAGTTTAGGATCACACCTTACTAAACCAGTGAGAGTTGAGAAAAAGAAATATCTAACAACTCCTGCATCAGCCTTAATTACCCGACAAATATGTGAATATTTTATTATCAATGTAGTTTAAGAAATATGAGCAGAGTAAACAATATTTAGCAAATTTTCAGTTTTTAAAATCATGGTTAAGATGAATACAAAGCAGTTATGTTTGACTGAACACCACATGATTTATATATTATCTACCTTGTGTGTATTAAGTTAAAAATACTACAGATTTTGAATAATTCTAAACAACTTTTGGAAAAAGAATGAGAAAAGCTGCCATTAGAACAATGTTTATAAGGCTGTCTGGTTGCTAGATTTGCTTTAAAAAGTTTACTAATGCTTGACAGTGAACTGTTATTTATATAAAATATCCCAAAACAACAAAAACTGATTCCTATTAAAGAATGCTTGTGGAGATTGTTGCTTCTTCATTTACTTTCTTGCTTTGTGTTGTTTTTCCTGTAAATCAGGACTCTGCAACCTGCAGCTCCGGAGCCACATGTAGCTCTTTAACGCCTCCACTGTGGCCCTGTTTTTTGTTTTTTATTTGAAAAAGTAACGTATTTTTTAGATTTATTAATAATAATAAAAAAAAACTCTTTTTACAAACAGTTGAAGGACAGTATATATTCCACCACCGGGATACTGACTACATTACCCATAATGCTCCAACAATCCATCAAGCAGTTTGGCTTCATAGTCTACCCAAACTAAAACAGTTTGACAGTCAATCTGGAGCCAGTAAACACAACCAGAGTTTAAGATGCTCTATTTTTGAATAAAAATCAAAGATATTTATGATTAAAAACATGATTAGGGTCACTTCATTAGCTCTGGTTTACTATTTTTTTATTTAGATTTATGAATTTCTGGTTGAGATGCACCGCAAACGTTAGTTTTGTGTGTGTTTATTTTTTAACACTGATGGCGTTTCATCATAAACTACTACATGAGATGATTTATGTGGTACAGGATGTCTTTTATTTTGAAAGAAAGTCATGTAGACCTTTACTACAAAACAATTCATATTTAGAAAAAAGGTTTTTTCTCTTTATTTTTCTGTTTTATTTATCCTTGAAAAAACACATGTATTTGTATTTATCATAATCGTAAAAATACCATGAATTCAAATTAGTGTCTTCTTTTTCTAAAGGGTGAAATAAAACCTTGTGGCTCCTACTGGGATGTAGTCAGTAAGAAATCCTCCAGGATGGCTCTATAACTGTTGAAGGTTGCAGACCTCTGATCTAAATGAAGAAAAAAGTAGTTAAATGAACTTAAAAGAGAAAAGAACAATAAAGAGAATTCCACGATATAAAAAATAACGTAAAATTAGCTGAAAAGTGGAAACCTTTTTAAAAGAAAGGCAAATGATAAAAAGTGGTTAAATACTTCACAAACAAAATAGTTTTTAAAGGATAAAACAATGAACTTGTCCTTAATAAAATCATTAAAGTTTGGTAAATTATATCATTACCTTGAATAAACTTAAAAAGGCAGAAAAGTTACTGGTTCAGTCTTTTTTGTGTTTGTTTTTTCCTATATTCTTGTTGTAAAAGAATGTCCAATTTAGTCAAGTTTACCTAAAACGTCTTGAACTCATCACCAATATACAGATTTTCAGATTAAAATCATAACTTTATTGTAACAGACGGTTGAAATAAGGTGAAGTTTCTCTGGAGTGTTCAAAATCTTTTAACTTGTAAAATAAATAGTAAATTCAAAGGATTGAAACCTGTCATTTTTCAGGGCGAACAAGAATAAAAGTGGTTATTTTAAAGCTTTGGATAAACTGTTTAAACTCAAAAAACTCAATCATACATTGACAGTGAAATGTAATGACTTTAAATAGTTGATTCAGTAACGTTAGCTCTGAAAAATGTTCTTTAGAAAATCTTTTTCCTTCATTCAGAAAGTAAAAGAAGAAGAGAATGTTTAGGATGTAATGATTTCTCCCTCAGCAGGTCTGCCCCCCGCTGTAGTTCTGGAGAACATCTCAGACAACTTGTCCAGAGATCTGCTGCTGCTGATGGTGGAGGCCGTCTCTGGCGTGAATGAGAATAACTTCGGTCTGGAGATCATCCGGGAGTCCCACGCAGCTGTGGTCACTTTCAGCTCGCCTGCAGGTAGGAAGTTCTGGCGAGGAGCGGCCTGAAGATTTTTGCTCTGACTCAAACTCCACATTCTGAAGCAGAAACAGAAATCTAGATTTCTGTGTTCAATCCTTTAGTTTCTGTTGTTCACAGAAGCTGCTTTGATCAGGGGTGTCAAACTCAATCGCACAGGGGGCCAAAATCCAAAACACACCTTAGGTCTCGAGTGGAACAGGATAAACATTTATTAAACACTCTAAAACCACATTTTTAAAACTTTAATACAGTACATTTTAACATAATTATGAACTAGATATATAGCATTAGCTGCAATAATTCTGGTGTGAATGCTGTAAGCTGAATTTGGCTGCTGAAAACACTGAAGCTGATAGCTGAAAACGCTGAAGCTGATAGTCAGATAAAAATATTAGATAAATGCCAAATTATCATAAAAAACATAAAAAAAACATAAAAAATAAAACTTAGGTTAGCCAAAACAGCTAGCATGTAGCTAAAAAGTAGCTAAACTCCAAAATAGCTTAAGAAAAATCTTAGTTATATATAAGTAAAAGTGCCTCATGTAAACACACCATTCGGAACACTCTTGACCCAATCCAAATTCCCTTCCGATTGAGATCGGTGGGTTTTACTGATTGTTGATCTGACCATGGTGCATGTAATCAACTCATTCTGATTGTGAGTCATTACTTTGCTGGTTTTTACGTCATGCATGGACAGTCTGGTGCTCCAGAAGAGGCTTTGGAGCACGAACAGGACCGATCGGCTGCTCTGCAAGAGCGAACCACGTCTCTGAACAGAACAGCCAGACTCAAAGCTTCACGTTTGTGAACAGGGAGGATGCTTCGTTATGGTGTTATGGTGACTGCAGTCCGTCCAGCTGCTGGACTCGGGAAAACCGTGTCTCCTGGAGAACTGTGTCTCTGAGTGGCTTCAGCTTTATGGTGCAGAAATGCTGCTCCATGCTTCGAACAGTCCCCTGGAAACCGTTCAAAAAATCACGAAAACTTGTGTTTTCAATCGTGACCAGACAAAAGAAAGACTGATGTTATTCTCACATATTTCCGTGCGGCCAAGATCCATATTGCTGCATTTCCTCCAAGTCTGTGGACCAAGAAAAAAACATTGGCAAAAATGACAACACACACACATAAACAACCCACACAGCTTAGACAGCGGCTGCATCAGGCAAGGGGGGGTGTAGCACCATGCAAATTTATTGATTATGTTAAACTTTATGATGTTGTGTGTGTTGTTATGTTGTGTCAAAAAAAAAGAAAAGAAAACATGAATATATAGCCTATTCATTGTAATTTGGCGCCCCCTTCCTGCAGATGGTAACCCTTGGCAGTTGCCTAGGTTGCCTATGGCCAGGGCCAGCCCTGCTGGTAATGTTAGGTTGAAGGAGCTGAAGAGCATATAAACAGATGAGTGATGTAAAGTAAGGACAGGCTTACTCCGTACTATGGTCCCACCCACAATTCAGAGGTGAATTTCTAATGAACTCCTGCAAAAGCTATGTCTTAGAAAACGACACAGGTTTTTAAACTTTGGCCAAACACACTGTAATCACAATTAAAAGACCTCTGGGAAAGCTTTGGAAATAGATGAAAAGATGATCCGAGTGGAAGTTAAAGGTGCTTCAGTCTTATTTCAGGAGAAAGTCTTCATTTATTGACTGCTGTAATTTCTGATGACAATGATCTCCAGCCTGTTTCAGGAGCATAGGGTTAATCTGGAGTATCTTGCAGTTGCAGAGAAGTTTATGACTGTCTGCGAGAAACACCCAAAGCTCCAGAAGCACGGCCTGACCGCCCGACCACTGGAGAAAGCAAGGAGTGTTCGAGTGGAGAGTCTTCCTTCAACTGCGAGCCAAGGTACTTAGAAGGATTTGAAATAGCTTAAAATATATGATACTTGTTGGTACTTGAATTTTCTTCAAGCAACAATGGGCTCAGAAATCTTTGGAGTTTCTTTTATTTCATTATGTGGCTTTATATTCTGGTGGAATTTACTTTTTTTTTTTTTTTTATTGTATCGATGTGAAAACATCATCCTTACTTTTTTCCAACCATACCTTGAACTTTTAAACAAAAGGATATCCAACAGATTTCTATGGTATACGTTTGTATCTGAAGTGCCCCAAATTTTTGATATTTTTAGTTATTTAGTTTTACATTTTGCATTCTGTTTTGGGTCTACAGTTTGTTATAAAAATACAAATAAAAAAGTTGTTGAAAACAGCCAAAAAAGTCTGAAAATTACAAGATAAAATCAATCACAATCACTCCTCTTTGAACTGCCACCTTAGCATGATGGAGGCGTTTCTAGGGCTTATGCCCCAGGTTGGGTCTCCCGTGATAGACGGGTCCTAGGTGACGACCCAGACAAATCAGTTCAAACCCTCTTTACAAGTATTAACCAACAAGATTCAGTTACATTACCCAGATTAGCGTCACCAGGGCCCCACTCTAGAGCCAGGTTGGCGTTGGGGCTCGTAGTCAAAATCCTGTGGGGCCACCACCTACAGGAGAGCTCAAAAGTGCCAGTGCAATGTGGTTTGGGTGGCAGTCAAAGGCGGGTACATCGATGGTCCAAACACTGGCCATAGAATTAGGTTTTTGGGACATGGAATGTCACCTCTCTGGGAGGGAAGGAGCCTAAGGTTGTGTGGACAGCCTGGACTCTCAAAGTGTTGGACTTCACCCTGGTAGACAAGAGGGTCATGACCCTTCCTTCAACTTCCTGGGGAAGTTTAATAACCATGTGGGGAATGACCGTGGCACCTAGAGGGGCGTGATTGGTAGGAATTTCCTTGATGATCTGAACCCAACCAGTGATTTCATCATATTTTATCAATATAAACACCATGTTTAAACACAAAGTTGTCCATCGACACATCTGGCATCGGGACACCATAGAAAGGAGATCAGTAATTGACTTTTGTAGTCATTTCAGGTGACCTTCAGCTATGTGTCTTGAACATTTGGGTAAAGACAGGGGCAGAGCTGTCCACTAATCACTACCTGGTGGTGAGTTGGATTCGTTGGCGAGGAAGGAGACCAGAAAGACTTGGCATACCTTAATGTACTGTGGGGGTCTGCTGGGAATGCCTGAGTCCTTCGTCAGGGAGCTCTTTAACTCTCACATCCAGGAGGTCTTGGAGCAGGTAACGAGGGAGGTTGGTGACTTTGGCCCGATCCAAATACTCCCCTTCTCCCTCCCCCTTAACCCTTCCCCTTGATTTGAAGTGGCAGTTGAAGTCAAAGTAGTGTCCGGATTATTATTTTTTATGTTTCACACTCCAGTTAGAGAAGTCCAAAGTCCGCTATCGTGAGAGTAAACCACGTCGCACTAAGAAGCACTTTTCTTCACTTTGGTGCGCTCTCTTTGGTGCCCTTGTTATGTTTATTCAAGCGCTGGAAGCTCCGCGCTAATGCTAGCGGACTGTTTATGTTGATGACATCATTGAACAAAAGTCATGACCGGAATATTAGACACTATATTTCATCACCCTCCGTTTGGAGCAACCACAGAGGGGTAAATGAATGGGGAGGGCTAAGGGAGAGGGAAAAGGGGAGTATTCGGATCGGGCCATTGAGTCTAAGATTACCATGTCCTCCATCTCTATTCTCTCTGCTGCTGTTCGGAGCTATGGTCACAAGGTCTCTGGTGCCTGTTGTGGTGGCAAATCCCGAACCCTGTGGTGGACACCAGAAATATGTTAGGGATTCTCTCAAATTGAATCCTACCAAGCCTGGCTGACTGACTCATAAGCCAGCTCATTTTCAGTGCAAGTGGAAAGCTGTTGGCTTCAATGAGGGATATTATTAGGCAGTGACAAGAATACTTTGAGAATATCTTCAATTTTGCTGACACGTATCTTTTTGAGGAAACAGAGGCTGAAGACTTTGGGATGGGAGTGTCCATCACTCAAGCTTAAGTCACCGATGTAGTCGACAAGCTTCACTGTGGTGAGGCACTAGGAGTGAATGAAGTTTGCTCTAAACACCTCAAATTTCTGGATGCTATGAGACTGTCTTAGCTCACACATCTCTGCTACATTCCAGTCCAACAGTCCAGACCAGTACCACCAGTATGGACTGAGTTGGTGGTTACCCTTTTCAAAGAGGGGGATCAGAGGATGTGTTCCAACTACTGGAGAATCACGCTCCTCAAGGTCCCTGGGAAAGTCTATTCCAGGATACTAGAGAACTATTGAGTTTAGTTAATAGTTCGGTCAATAGTCAAACTTTAAATTCAGGAACAGCAGCATGGTTTCAATCCTGGTTGGAGAACAGTGTATCAACTATACATCTTCTATAGGGTGCTGAACAGTTTGTGGGAGTTCACTCCTCCGGTCTATACGTATGTGTTTTAGGGATTTGGAGAAGACATTTGACCGCATTCTCTGCGGTATCCTGTGGAGAGTGCTCAGTGAGTATGGTGTATGGAGAGCCTTACTGAGGACCGTTTGTTCTCTATATGATCGTAGCAGGACTTTGGTTTGTATAACCAGCAGTCAATCAGACCTGTTCCCAGTGGATTCTGGACTGCGGTTGGGCTGCCCTCAATCATTGGTTCTGTTCATAATCTTTTATGAACAGAATTTCTAGGTGCAGTCAGTGACAGGAGGGAGTCTAGTTCGGGGACCACAGGATCTCCTTCCTGCTCTTTGCTGATGACGTTGTCCTGTTGGTTTCACCGAGGCAGGACTCCTAGCATGTGTTGAGGCAGTTTGTGTCTGAGTGTCAAGTGGCTGGTCAAGTTTGAGGCCATGGCTCTTGACTGTAGAGAGGTAGTTTGCCCTGTCTGGGTGGGTGGAGTGTTCCTGCTCCATTTGGAGGAGTTTAAGTATCTTGAGGTCTAGTTTACAAGAGAGGGAAAAAAGGCACCTGAGGTCCACATGCGGCTTGGAGCTGCATCTGCTGTTATGCAGTCGCTGTGCAGGTCTGTTGTGGTAAAGTGAAAAGCTCTGTCACTCGAAGAGAGCTTGGAATAGAGCCGCTGGTCCTCCACATCAGAAGGAGCCTGTTTAAATCCCTTGAGTGGCTGGTTCAGATGCCTCCTGTTTCCATTTCGATTATGACCCACATGACAGAGACTCTGGGGAAGAAGAAGAACCAGGACACGCTGGAGAGACTTCGTCTCTCAACTAGCCAGGGAACATCTCCGGTTTCCCCCAAAGGTGCTGTTGGAAGTGGCCGGAGAGAGGGGAGTCTGGGCATTACTCTTTAGATTGCTGCCCCCATCACTCAATCCCAGCCCAGATGAGCATGGATGGATGGATGGATGGATGGATGTCAAATCTTAAAGTACATTGCTGTTTCTGATTAAGAACATAATTGCGTTTTAAATTAGTTTGTGGTTTCTCTGCAGACATGCTGGAGCTTTGGTTGGAGAAGATCTGGGTTCTACCAAACAACGTTGTCATGATCCCAGAGGAACAAGCGGCCATTGTTTCCTTCAGTGACCCCAAAGGTTCTATCTTTTGTTTGTTTACTGATGGTCAAATCTGTGGCTTTTCAAGCTTTATTATTGCCAAAAAAGTAAAACTTCTAACAGTCTGTAGTGATTGAAAGGTAAATGGCTTAGATATTAGATAATAGCAATGTCTGTTTCTGTGTTTTAAGGCACTGAACTCTGATGGATAAACAAACACAATTAAGTAGCTCATTTTTACAACTTTGGTAAATGTTTAGTCTAAATGGATAAGATAACTGTCAAAAAGAAATGTTTGTGAAAAGACAAAATTAAGTACAAATTAATAATTTGTTCACAGCTTTGCAAAGAAAAAAATGCAACATTTAACTTTGTGTTTAACATGTTTGTTCTGAATATGACTGCAGCTTGTCTTGAATCCAAAATTACCCATTAACTTACCATCAAAAATACTTCATGGAGTCACAGGGATCTACATCGAGTCAGGAAACGTGGATACATGACCATTGAGGCTCTATTTATCAAACTAAAATAGAATTAAACTTTTTAGAATGTTGTAGAATGTTGATCCTCAGGCAGGAAAATTGTCTGGTAACCATAGCTCTGCTAAATAAAACCAAATAATAGCGATGTGCTGCTGCATTTTTGATGCCAGGCGACATCAGCTGATCATGTAAACAATGCACCAGAAGTGGTGGAAAAAAGAGCAAAAAGAGCAGCAGACATCCTTCTTATTAGGATTAAAAAAAGTCCATGTTCGACAAAAAAGAAGATCATAATAATAAAATTATCATATTTTTTACTGCAGCACGTCTTGGCTGGCAGGTAGCCTACACTAGTTCTGAGTTGGCTTTGCTGTTTTTGTTTTGCTATCCTCCTATTATCAACCAATTTTGACAGAAGTGGATATTTTTTACACCTAATGAATCGAGGGACATGTCTGCTACTCCTTTTTGGAAAGTTTTTCACCATTTCTGGATTTGAAACTATCCACTGGTGCATTACGTACACAATCAGCTGTTGTCACATGGCAACAACAAAATACAGTCGGAGACTGCTGTATTATCATCTGTTTTATTCAATTCAATTCAATTTATTCATTTGTCATTGGCACAGAATAACAATGAAATTGCGTTTAGAGCATCTATACTCCATACTTCATAAATAATAATAATAAATACCCCTTAGTCCAGTGCAAACATTTGATCCAGAGTGAGACAGTTCCAGTGACCTTCAGACAGAGACCTGAGAATCGTGATAAAATGCAACAATGCAACCAGTTCAGTGTTATTGCAATGTAGCAGATACAGTTATGATCTGTGAGCAGGGGGGGGGGTCAGGTCAAGGGAAAGAGAGAAAAAGAGACATAATGCAACAATGCAACCAGTTCAATGCTATTTAAAGGTTGGATGTGGGTATTGTTTGTGAGAGGGGGGCAGAGAGGGGAGAGGGGCAGAGTTCAGAAGCCTCACAGCCTGTGGATACAGACTGTTGGCCCTTCCCCCTGAGGGCAGCAGGTGAAAGAGGTGGTATGCAGGGTGATGTTGGTCCCGCAGGATGTTGTGGACTCTTCTCAGACAGTGAGTGGAGTAGATGGTGCTGATTTCTGGCAGAGTCGACACAGAGTTCAACTTTCACTCAGAGTTGTAGTAACATGAAAATGTTCCTGGAATGGGATCAATAACATTCATAAAGGTTTAATTTTAATTTAGTTTAATAAACAAACCTCAACAGGCATGCACAATTTGAATAATCAATGTTGTGTGATTTGATATGTATCCTTGTGATCCCATGATGCATTTTTGACAGTTAGTTAACATGAGGAATTTTGTATTCAAGACTAAGAAAAGTCTTCAACTAAATGTTGTTTTTATATTTTTTGTGTTCATTTGTGCAGAACTTTGTCTTTATGAAAACGTTTCTTATTGACAGATATCTTCCTACATAAGTTTGCACAACTACCTTTTGTAGATTACCAGTAATTTTCAAATTTCTTACAAAACCCAAAAGCTAGGAGTCATAGTCACAGGCTATGGCACATTGGCCTACTTATCTGCAGAATTAATTGTGCTAACAGTAATGTTTGGTTGACAGGCTTTTAGTGTCAACATTATGTTAGCATACTGAGTTTCCTGTACTGAGCAAAACCCATTAGCACACCTGCTGGCATACATGCAACACGAAGTGTATCACTTGAAGTTATCCATTGCGTTATAGAAAAAGAAAAACACAATCAAGTGACAGATATACAAAAACACAGAAACGTCAACAACTTCTAAAGACTAACAAAGGTTTAAAATAAAAAAAATGACTTTCAGTGCTAAGCTGAACCATTGCTTACCTATGCCTCTCCTTCATCTTATCTTTTTGCAGTTGTGGAAAGTATTTGCTCAACAGTAGACCACATGATGCGGTCTACTCCTCTCAAGCTGTATTCTTACTATGAATCTCTTGGAAGTGCCCTGTACGGCAAAGACCGCCCGACCTGGGAAATGCCCAAGCCCTTCACAGAAAGAGTCCACCCTGTTATCTGGAAGTTCCTCCACATGAAGAGTCTGTGGAAAAGCATCAGTGATCAGATGAACCCTCACTTCTGCAGTGTGAAGATAGACGACCCTGAAGCAAAACTCAGCCCTCTGCAGAGCTTTTTATGGCAGAAAGGTCTTACTGCTAAAGACGTAGATAACTGGAAGCAGAACGCCCAACAGGCCTTCCAGCGTTTAATGTCTGAGTACTTGGCCTTCGAGTGTGTGATGAGCACAAAAGCTTGGAGAGTTGCAGAGATGGACATCCGTTCAGTAACAAACGGGGAGGCTGCTGTTGATTTGGATGCTTCAAGAGAGGTTTTGTGTGTTGCCTGTCGAGCTGATGACATGCAGAAAATCCGAGCTCCTGTGGAGAACATTGTGCTTAAAGCAATGAATTATATTGAACGTCAGGAAAAAGGCATCACAGAAGATTTGCAGTTGTCCTCTGCATGGTTCTACATCCTGAAGCAGGAAGGGTTTCAGAGAGCTGCCACAGACATCTCACCAGAGCTGCTCGTCTCATATGACGAAGGAACCAAGAAGTTAACCATGAAAGGACTCCCAGAAGAAGTGTCTAAAATGAAGTCATGGATCTTAGAAAAGAACACAAAAATGGCTAAAAAATCCATATTTATTCCGCCAGCACTTCTAGAGTATCTCAACACTATGGATCCAATGGACATGTCACAAAACTTGTTTACTTCTCACGGCATAAGTGCTGTATACTGCATTGACATCAAAGGGATAGTCCTGATGGGGACATCTGACAAAGTCCTTTCTGATGCTGAGGATAAAATTAGGGCAGAACTGCTCGTTCAGTCTCTTGATGTGAAAGATGAGGAGGTCTTGAACCTTAAAAACTGGGAAGACCTGAAGAAAAACCTGCTTGATACCTACAACAGTGCAAACAAGAAAACGGTCACAATCCATCTTGACCAAGAAAGACAACTCAAAGTTACTGTGGCTGGCTTCATGAATCCAGTCAAAGAGGTCAGCCGTGATTTGAAAAAGTTCATTGAAGAATACTCGAGAGTTAACGAAAAAGTCAGAGTCCATTCCAGTGCTGCTCTTGAGTTCATTGATAAGAGAAAAAAACGCAACTGGCTTAGCATTGCCAAAGACAACAAAGTGTTTGTCAAATTTGATTCTAAAAGGTCAAGAATGACCTTCAGCGGTGCTCAAATCAATGTCCAGAAAACAAAATCCTCCATCCTGGAAATGGTCCACGCTCTCTACACTGACACCTTAACAGTGGACAAGCCTGGCGCCAAAAAGTTTTTCCAGTCTCAAGGAAGCCTGTTCCTGTCTTCAATATTGACACAGTTAAACTGTGTTGTGCTGCTTCAGTCTGAGATTCCAGATGAAGAGGAGGAAGAGAGCTATGGGGAAGAAAACAGTCTTTGTTACTGTAAAGTTCAGACCAACTCTGGAGTTCAGCTTTGTGTTAGCAGAGGAGATATCTGCAGTTTTAGTGTTGATGCTGTGGTCAATGCAGCCAATGAAGACCTGCAACACATTGGTGGCCTGGCATTAGCGCTGCTCAAGGCTGCAGGCCCAGAACTTCAAAAGCTTAGTGACGATTATGTGGCTAAAAACGGAAAACTAAGGCCAGGTGATGCTGTTGTTACAGACGCATGCAACCTCTCCTGCAAGTACGTCATTCATGCAGTTGGTCCACGGTTCTCTGACTATGACAAGAAGACTTCTGTGTCACGACTGAAATCTGCAGTTAAACAAAGTCTGAGACAAGCAGACAGTGTCAGCTGCTCCTCCATCGCACTGCCAGCAATCAGCTCAGGCATATTTGGTTTTCCTGTCCAGCTCTGCGCTGAGACCATAGCTCAGGCTGTGAGGGAGTTTTGTGACAGTCCACAAGGTCCACGGAGCTTAACTGAGATTTATCTAGTTGACAACAAAGAAGATACCATCAAAGTCATGGCCACGGCGGTTAGCAAGGAGTTCAGTGACCTCGGACCGGTCGTGACAATCCCCCAGCAGAGGAGCAACAAGGACCCCAAGCCTTCAGGGTAATGAAAAATAAAAATCGTTTCTGTTCAATAAATCTTTTAGACGTTCAAGTTCCAAACATTCAGTCTGATGGATTGGAAGTTTCTTTGTTTTCTATGTGACCACCAAAAAAATTGGGAATCTGGGAGTAATCAAATGTTTGCTAACTGACTTCTGAAATTGTATTATCAGAAAATCCCAGCATACATGCCAGTCCATAATCTCTAAGGTTGCTACAAACTATTATTTTAATAGTCAGCTTATCACGATTTTCTTATTCCCTGATTAGTCAACTTTCAGTTTTTTTTACGACTAATTGTATCATGCATAAACTCGATGCAAAAAAAATTATGGTCATCATTAGCGTTAAATTTTAAGTGTTTAAGCTACAGTATATGCTAACTAAAAATAAACACAATTAAGATGGTAGTTTATTAAACCTTTAGTGACTCATGCAGCGTTTGTCTTTCCTTTGTTTTCTGGTATTAGAACAATACTTAAATCAAATGATGTGGACATCTAAAACAAAGAACTATTTCTTTTACTAAAAATAAAGTTTTGGTCTCACTGACTCGAATATAAAAAAAATGCTTTTTGTGGTGCTGAGTGTTCACAACTGTATTTAGCTTGACTGCACTGTGTCTCTATATAATTCTAAGTTGTACAATGCTTTTGCTCGTAGCAACAGTAAAGATTTCTACATGGCTCGCAGAGACTTGATCTCTTTTGAGGGCAGATGTTCCCTTCACCAGAGACATTTTCTTCAATAGGGTAGAGGCTGCAGGCATACACAGAAAACATTGAGCTAATAAGTTAGCTTTGTGTTTGGGCTAATGTTAGCATAGCTTAGCTTACCTAGACAAAGATCCCTCTTCAGCATTATCATACTCAGTCACTACGTGCTTCCTCTTCAGATGTTCATGCATCGCCATGGAACACAAGTTCTGCCTTGCAGTTATTGCATTTGACACTTGTGTCTTTTATTTTACTCTTTTTATGTTTCACACTTTCCTGCTCTGTTGTCGTGTTGTTCCGCCAGGTTCACACCGCACGCACGCGGAAGCGCCGCGAAGCAGGGTGCGTGGAATCCGTTTCACCTCCAGTTCACACCAGACTCGTATTTTTTCACGACGGTCGACAGGCGCCTCTGCTCAGCTGTGGTTATTTAGAGCTTCCACAATTAATTTGAAATCGTCCATCTTGACTTATCATTAACTGCTTTCTGCCTCTCTCTCATTGATTGATCGACAGATTTTTTTAAGTCACATGACTCTTCCGGTTCATCACAAAAACTTGGATGCTTGTATGAAACTTTTGCTTCCAAAGGTGCTGCGGTAGCTGCAGGAATTCTGCAGGAGGGGAGCACAGTTGAAGAACACTACCGCTCGTTCGCTACACACAGGCACGCACACACTCAAAGCGAGCCTGCATGGAGAAATGGCATCAGCTGACTAAGAAGCAGCTCAAAAATATCCTGGTAATCACTGAGAATAATTATCATCCAGAGCAGGTGTTTATTATGGATGAAACCGACAAAATCTGGATAGAAATTCCCTCTCGCACATATTTTACAAAGGAGGAAGCACATGCTTTTTTAAAGGCACAGAGACAGAGAGACAGTCCTCATGAAAAGTTTGCAGTCTATTGTTCTGGATTAAAAAAAACTTCATGTTGAGCAATACTCCAATCTTCTTTAATAAATGTTTACAAAGCATGATCAGAAGTGTTTTTGATAAATATGGATTGGTCATGAACATTCTTCGGCCGCGGGGGATGTGGGATGAGACGGAGACTGGGGTTCTCTGTATTTGTGGATTTGGCGTATTCGTTAAGGTCTCCGGTCACTAACTCCTGTGAATAAGGGGAAAAACTCTATTTTCAACTCTACAATCTTTTTAGATACAGAAATATGATTGCATTTGTCAATGGTGGAATTTTATTGTGAAAAAATTGGTTATATTTTGAAAATTGACCGGATTTTCTCATGTGTCTTGATGCAATTTACTGCCGGGATTGACGCAGATTGCTTGCGGCTGATGCAAAAAATACACCGGATGCTGAAACGATCGCTGCACTGCGTGCACCGACCGTGGAAGACCGCGGCGCTTCGTGTCTGATGTGAACCACACTATAGTTTAACAAGGACAGCCAATAGAAGCGGCCTCCGTTCTGCGTGCGGTGTGAACCCGGCGTTATGGTACCAGTCTACCTATAGCATCCTATGACATCACTACTGACCCAGACACACATGACCATAATGCATAATATTCATCTACTGGCTGTCTAATGTTTTGAGGATGCTGTTAATAAAGTTCAAACAATGGATTTAGGTTTATTATTATATTTAGAAAATATCAGCTTAGAGACTTTTTTTGTATTAATTTGCCATATCTTAAAAGTTGGATGAGACTGAAGCTTGTACTGACAGTTATGGGTTAAGGGAAATTCTATTTCAATGGACTCCGTTGCCTGAAAAAGGTTGGGGATCATGATAATATCTGATTTTATTTTTTTAAGAATTTATCTACAAAATGGCATCACTGGTTGTGACATTATCTTTGCTACAGTGAGAACTTGAATATACAACAATACAGACTAAACATAGTTGTATTTCAAATTTTCCCCCATTTAAAGAAAACAGTGTTGGATATGTGACCCATAGTCCAACATCACAGTTACAAGACTTGTGTGATCTGTGTTTTGTTTACTCGTGCACAGATATAAACCTCTGAAATAAATATAAAACACATAAAAGTTTATACACTTTTAGAAATATCTTTTTTTTTTAAACAATTACAATTTTATGCCATTTTTCATTGTCAGCTAACTACATTGTTGAGTTAAGAGCATTATCTTAGTCTTATACTTTTTTTTAAATGTTTACATGCACATCTGTATTATCTTCCTGGTTTTACAACATATTTACAAAAGTGTAAGCCAAACTGAATACCTTTGTTGTCATTGGTGGGAACAGCTGTTTCCTGCTCACGCAGTACATAAGGAAGTACTGCTGTAACCTGTAACGTGTATTTTGCATATGTGCTTACGTTAGGCAAAGCTCATGCTATGACTTTCATCTCAGGAACAGACCTGTCAACCTCTAAAAGTTGCAGGAAGTTCCAAACTTATGGCATTACACCGTTTTCTAGAAAATTAACCAGATACTGAAGTTGACCATGTGAACTATATTTTTTGATGTTTCCAAAGTCGTTTTACAAATAAATCAATTTTTCACGGTTATGTCAATGGTGTATATGTTTGAAGACCCTAGAAGCTTTAAGACATTTTCACATGGGGTTTTAGACCTGCCCCCAGGTTTTGGTTGAGAAGCTGCAAAGAGAACAGCTGATTAAACCATGAGGAGTAGCTGTTGATCTACTGTGTGGTACTGAAGGTTCAGGTGCAAAACAGAACCTTTCAAAAACATTAAAGATGACACAGATCAGGACTTATTCTCTTCGGCTTTAGTTAAGGTTCCATGTGGTGTTTTAATTCAAAGTAGCAGCTTATAACATATCAAGCTTAAAGAGCAAAAACGTAACTATGACTGAAAATGGAAATACGTGGTGATTTGGGTAGATCTGACAGGTCTGTTCAGCTAGAACCGCTGATAACAGTTGATCACAGCAGTCACAGATCAGAAAGATTACAGATGACAATTTAAAGTCATTAAAATACAAAATAACCATTGATTATTTGTCTGAAGAAAGAAGCTCTAATCTAATTTCTGGGTTGCAAGGATCCAATTTCTTGTGGTTATGGCCATGATGTCACTCAATGTTGGACTGGTCATTGAAACACCTCCTTTGTTGGAGGATGAAAGCTTGGAACCTTCCAAACACTTCACATTTACCACAAAGAAGTTTTATGCATAGACTAAAACTCTACAATAATGTGAAAAACCCAAAATTAGCCCCTCTCTGACCTGTGCCAAACTACCACTCAGTGACAGTCCGTGCACCGACAGAAACACTCCACAGAATGTACAACTAATTTTATTTAGGCAATATTTCTCATTAACAGATTCACAATAATATTTTTTTTCTCACAGTGGCAAACTTCCGAGTCGAGGTAATCAGGGTGAGCTCCCCAGACGCCATCCTTCTGCAGAAAGAGGAGCAGAGGGAGGACCGTTAGGAAACCATCAGGTCAACAGGGGGAATCAAAGCCCCAAAAAACTTTCTAGATACGATCAGCATTGGAGGTAAGGCTCCAAATATCTTCCTTTTCACCTCATTTCTGGTTTTGTTTCCTCTTTACTACTTAACCAAAAATATTTGAAATACTGAAAGGAAGGTATTCAGATACATGCAACTGAAGGAACTCCTCCAATTAACAGAAGCTACTAAACTTTTGATTCTGTTTTGATACTTTTTATGTTGCGAACACTTGAATGAAATGTATTTTCATTTTTCTCAAATGAAGCCAGTTCTGTTCTTTGATTGGCTGTAGGCAGAGGGGGGCGGAGCAAGTCACAGCTAATGGACTGAAGATTGTCCTTCATCATGGAAACATCGAGGACCAGACTGTGAGTCCAGACTCGTAACATGCTGACGGCTCCTGTAGATTCTTTATTTACCTTTTACTCTTACATTTCATCCAAATAGAGACCACTTGGCTGAGCCTGCTTGTTTGCTTGTGTTGCAATTTTTAAAATTAAATATTTATAAATGAGGAAAATGAACTGGATTTAACATGTTCTATACATCATGAATTAGATCAGCAGGTCTGTAAAGGAAACATCTAGAAACTTTTTAGGAAGAATCTATTTATAAACCTATTTAGCAGAAAAATCCAATTCAGATTTCCCATGAGTAACTTAGTTAGATTTTTTTTAAATTAAATTATGGTTTCATTTAACCCTCATGCTCTCTAATGGGGTCCAGATGACCTCACTTTTAATGTAAATAAGCCCTGGAGAGCAGAAGAGTTACAGATTCATTTTTAAAATGTGTCTAAAACTTCATAATCATAGTTAAAAAACCACTGGGGATGCTTTTACCTCCCCAAAAATATTATAATAAATATACATTTACATTTTTGCTAACTGCCTCGTGTTTTGTCTTAATGTGAGTTTACAGTATCCTGTTTGTTTCTCATGTTATTAAACCTTTTAATTGCCTGCTCCACTAAGCTAACAAAACTTCTGAGCATTACTCTCCCAAGGCAAAAAGCATCAGAAAAAGCTTTCTTTTATTGAGTTAGTCTTGGTTGGGTAGTTAAAGGGTTAAGGTTAATATTTTATGTTTTGCTCTCGTTGACTGTATAAGAAAACTGGACTGAGTGCCCCTACCCTCCTCGCATCATAAATAATAAGTCCCTGGAGATAGATAAACAGTTGTTACTCAGTCATTCTATTGGTTAATAACCGTTCTTGCTCTGATACCTTTTTAACATATTCTTGCTAATCATTTTTTTCTGATATTTCTTAGTTATTCAAGTTCTAAACTGGCCAATCAGATGCCTCAATAATAGCATGTGGTTCCCGCTGGCCAACCCGTCGAACATTTGAATGTTGAATGAGTCTGCTCTGAGGGCTGCTCACTCCTGATTAATGACAGTAGCTGCCACAGAAATAATAAAGTCCCCCTACAACAATCGTTTTTATTTTCTTTAAATGTTCCCATGGGGTTTTAATTAAGACTGTGAAGTTTTTAACTAAAATTCCACATCCTAAATGTCTTAAAAAAAGCCATTTTTCCTGTTGATCTGAAGCCTATTTTTTCAAAAAAAAATCCTCAGTGTGGGCGTGGCTTATGGTGTTGAGCACTGTAACCCCGCCCCTTAACCCCCCAGACATGCCAGCTAGACACAGACTTTGATAAGCCCATGAAAAAATAAAAATAAAATAAACATGATCATTTAGGCTGCATTGCAGCAGCAGCTCTAGCTGGAGCTCAGAACTGATTTCATGCTAGCTCATGCTGATTGATGAATTCACGTGACGGTTTTAGATGCAGATGAAGGGTTACATTCAGGAGAACGGTTCCGGTGTCCGGTTATATCACCCGCTGGAGCCTAAGCGAAGTTGCTATAAACAAAGCAGCGGCGCGAGCTGCTGTGAAGGAGCGGCGGATCGAACCCACGGAGCAGCGCCGCTCCTGCTGCTGCTGCAGCTCGGCGCTCCTCCGCAGGTTGGATCAAACTTGGACAGCATATTTGTGACAGCTGATGGGATTTTACTTTCAGTTTCATTTTAAACACGTGGGGCCAACTTAAAAAAATCCCGTCTTGTACACAATTAAAATATGAGCGGATAATGCAATCACCCGCAGCTACGTCCAGTGGAAAAATGACTTGTTTTCCCCACAAATAATCGAATAATTATTGACGTTTTTTCCTCAGATTCCTTGGGAAAGTAATGAAGGCTAACATCAGTCTGGCCTTTCACTGAATTCCAATCCTTTACAGCACAGAAGTGGGACGTTATATTATCAGACTGCGATGTCTATATTGTGGAAAAATGGCGACTGAATTGACTTCATTTGGTTGGAGCCTGTGGGTCTATGGGTGACATCATACCAGCTCAGTCCAGTTCTCTTATGCAGTCATTGGTTGCTCTTTAAAAAGTTATTTATGATGTTATTGCTTTTTAGTTCATTTTTTTACCTCATGGTGGTTTATTTCACTGATAGACTTTCACAAAACTATGCCTGACTCATCTCATGTCTTACTACTGTAAGAGGATTTTTTTTTCCTGCACTTAGTCTCGCTCCAAGATTTTATAAAGTTGGCAGCTCTGTAAATGTCAATAAATATTTTAAAATATTTTAATCAGGCCCACAAAGAGCACCTCACACTTTAGGTCCTACTCAGACCGACACCAAAACTGTGTCTGAAATTCCCCCATAATCACTACATAGTCTGTTCACCATTTTCTAGTGCTGTCTAAATCTGCTAATTTCATAATTGAGTGCACTAGACATTTCCCAGAAGTCTTTGCGTTAAACTAGCGTACATCGATGCTGTCTAGATTAGTGAATATAGACCACAATGCATTGCGGTTGAACAATTTCAAGCACAAAAAAACTGTGTTTAAATGTAATTTTCGAATAAACCATCCAAATTTTCCCCATCAGAACACAGTGGCGTCATAAATAAACATCATGAAATGTTCGTTTTGATTTGATTTTCACTTTGTGAAATCAATGACGTCATATCTGATGTTTAGACAAACGAAAGAAAAGTAGTGAGCATCGCATCAGAACTGCCTTTACAATTCAGAGCACTTAATAGTCCCACACTATATCGTTTTTTATTAGTGGCTACTGGTTATAGCCACACTCTGAATTTGGCTCCACAGACGGATGTCATCGTCAACACCATCGCTAATGACTTGAACCTGACCCAGGGCGCCGTTTCCAGCGCCATCCTGAAGGCAGCGGGTCCCAGACTGCAGCGGGCCGTTCACTCTGAATCCAGAGATCCGTTCAGCCGTGTGGTTGTAACTGATGGCTTCAATCTCAACTGTCAGAAAGTGTTTCATGCCATCTGCCCTGCTTGGGACAGTAGAGGAGGTAACGTTATGAAGGTAAGGAGACCTCGTGGTGTGTGGACTGTGGTTTTTCTAGGGCAGTGGTTCTCACGGTTCTGAAAGTTGAGAGAATGTAGTTGTTTTTAATACTTTTGGAGTTCCCATTGAGAGGTAATGGTTTCATTCCTATTCCTTTTCCATGTATAAAATGGTACCACATTTGAAATATTAAGCATAATCTTCTGGAACGAGATGTTTTCCTCTTCAAACAGTAATCTTGAGTTCCAGTGTGTTCCTGTTGTGGGTGCGTGCCAGAAATGAAGTTCTACCTGTGATTAGTATTCAGCTACAGGTTTTCTTCTCGGTCTGTTTCAGGAGTTAGTAGCAATCATCCATTGCTGTCTGGAAGAGGCTGAACAAAGCCAGATGGCATCGCTGTCTTTCCCTGCATTAGGAACAGGAAACCTGAATTTTCCTAAAGACTTGGTTGCCCAAGTCCTGCTGAAAGAAATCCACTCGTTCAGCTGCAGGAGTCGTCCTCGTTACCTGAAGGAGGCCGTCATCGTCGTGCACCCCAGCGACAGGGAGACCGTAGAGGTGAGCTTCGATTGAAGGATTTGAGTTTCTTTAGTGATCCTGTGAATGTCACGTGTGTTTGCATGTAATGCTGTTTGTCAGTGTTTCACCAGAGAGTTTTATGGCAACGCCAGTCCAAGAAACACCCAACCGATGTTTCAGGGTGATGGCGCGTCTGCGCCTCGGGAAAACCTTCGACACTCTAAACACTCCCCTGGTAAGAAACTTTTGCTTTAACTGGCCCCATTTCTGAACTAATCTCATACATTAATGTTAGTATTTTTGGAAACTTGCTTGGACACAATTGTGTCTTTGCCCAAACGCTCTGGATAAAAAGAAATCTGCAGCTGGAATCTTCATTGACTAAAAAAAGCATTTGACTCTCAATCATGACATCCTACTGGACAAACTGGAGGTGTACTGGATCAGAGGAGTAGCGCTAAGTTGGGTCAAAAGCTATTTAACAGGAAGAAAACAATTTGTCAAGATGAATGAATTTACATATCTATATCGATATATTCAATGTTTCAAAACTTTTAAAACTCATTTTATTTGCCGAAGAGACAAATATTTTCTATTCTACAGACAATCAAAGGGAACTTATCAATGTGTTGAACACAGAGTTAATCAAAATAAAATCGTGGATGGATTACAACAAACTATCTTTGAATCTGGACAAATCTAAAGTGATGTTTTTTGGTAATTACAAAGCCAATAAGAATGTGAGAGTGAATGTGTGTGATTGAGGCCCTGAGACAGACTGGAGACCTGTCCAGGGTGAACCCCGCCTTCGCCCATCAGTAGCCGGGATAGGCTCCGGCACCCCCGCGACCCCGAAAGGGACAAAGCGGTCAAGAAATTGAATGTCGCAGGGCCTCAATCACACATCCATTCACTCTCACAGTCACACCTAGGGACAATTCAGAGTCACCAATTAACCTATGAAGCATGTTTTTGGACGGTGGGAGGAAGCCGGAGTCCCTGGTGAAAACCCACGCATGCACGGGGAGAACATGCAAACTCCACACAGAAAGGTCCCAGCTGGGATTTGAACCGGGGCCTTCTTGCTGTGAGGCAAGAGCGCTAACCACTGCACCACCGTGCAGCCAAAGTATACAGCTGTAGATATTTATTGTACTGCTCCTTAATATTACCATATTTCACCTACTGTATAGAAGTTTGGGGTAATAATGATAAGAGTTCACTACATCCTCTCTTTATGCTTCAGAAATGAGCCATCAGAATTATACATAAAGTCGGTTATCTTGATCACACTAACAATTTATTTTATCAATCCAGAATTTTAAAACTGTATGATCTTGTTGATTTTTACACTGTACAGTTACTATACAGAGCTAGTGGGAAAACATTACCGTAAATATCCAGAAACAGTTCTTAGAAAATGAAGGAGGAACAAACAGAGAGGATGCAGGAACTTCAAGCTCAGATTGATAAGGTCTATAAAGACTTGGAGTCTAGACATGTTTATTGTAGAGTTTAATGATAAATCTCTGTGTTTCAGCATCTTCATCCGGGTCCTTCAGCGTGGTCTCCTCCCCCTCCCTCGGTGTGTACCACATGCAGCTGGGTCAGCTCACCTTGGAGGTGTCCTCAGGTGACATCACCAAGGAGTCCTGTGATGTCATCGTCAACTCTTCCAATCCGACCTTTGACCTTTACGCAGGTGCTTGTTCCTCACTGCCGTTCATGTTCCTGTGTTCGTGTTAAACTCGTCTTTTTTTAATTAAACAAGTTCTTCATTCAAGAGCCCAAATCATCAAAACGGAACCAACAGTTTTCATTTAAAAAAGCTCTATTTTGCTGCTCTATTACCATTGTTAGTGCAAAGTCATGATGTGAATTTGAAACCAACTGTCCCGATATCTTATCTTCTGCTTCACGTTTTCCTCTTTTTACCAGGAGTGTCGAAGGCGATCTTAGATTGCGCTGGAGCTGAAGTTCAGAGGGAGTGTGCACAAATCGGTGCGTATCTCCATCTGTCAGTAACAGCAGCACAAGTCCACCGCCCTCATTTGTGATGTTCTTGGCGAAATTTAAGTAAAATCATGAAAAGCAGGGCTCAAAAATTCTCCAGTCGGAACCCTTCTATAGGAAGGAGGACTGGATGTGGTGTTATTTCTGATAAACTCTACAGACAGTAAAACCATGTGTATTCTGATTACATTTACATGTCTGCAGACCAAATCTACAAAAACTGAGAGAAAGGAATGCTCCATATGCCCCCCCCCCACCATGTCCAAATCCAAATTAGATCATAAATGAAAAAGTTAAACTTTCATTATTTTATTTTATTAATTATTGCATTGAATCAGCTCTTTAACATTAATAAACCTGATGTCTCAGCATCCGTTTCCTCCATGATGAGTTTGAGAAAATTTTTTGACGGAAGCTCCTCCCACACGCAGCGGGAGCTTCAGGTTAAGACTTTTGGATAATCATCAAGAAGCAACTTTATATACTTTCAACAAAGACCGTGTACGGTACATGAATTTGACGCCGTGGACAGACAATTGATTTTAATAATTTGCACGTGAGCAACGTCGGAAGGAGAGGGTAATCCACAGTGCATACGTAGGCCGAACCGTAGCTACTAATTCGTACGGATCACGGATTATCTGTGATCCGTTACACCCCTAGCTGAAGGATTCTTACATCTTTGTTTCTATGCTGGTGATGTGGCTTGATTAAGATGTGACAGTTTAAATGAGAACCTCCAACTCTGGGGTTTGGGTCTTGCTTGGAAAAGTCTAGAAGGGCCTCTTTGGTTTCAGAGATGATCCCTTTTCTGAGTTGAAGGTCGTTGGATCTGGAGTTTTGCTCACCCACTTCAAAAAGCTGGGATCTTCACTTTTTAGCAATGCAGTCCACATTCCTGTCCCAACTTTTGGTCAATAGTTTGTAGGCGGTAAACAAAAATATAAAGAATATAGGTGAGAGTCTGGACTTTTTCCTGAAGATGGGATAGGGAGGTGGGTCATGTGAGGCTCAACATTGCTCCTATGCTGCCACCTGAGGAGTTTGAACGAGTGGCTTACCTGTTGTTTTCTTCCTTTCAGTGAAATCTTCACCTCACAAAACAATGATCATGACCAGCGCCGGTCAGCTTCCATGCACTAATATCATCCACATTCCCGGCCAGAATGACCCTGCAAACATTAAAAGCACCGTCTATGATGTTTTGAAGTATTGTGAGGGTGATAGGGTCACCTCTGTCGCCTTCCCAGCTTTGGGAACAGGTCTGTCTACACCAACACACACACTTATCCCTGTCTGCTGTTTCCTATAATCATCTAGAAACTGTGTTTTTTATCCAAATCATTTCCATTGTTGTTCTTGCATCCACATTTTTTAAATTCATGTCACTTTAATACTTCTATGCATTACAATAGAGAGAACAAGGAAAAAAAGTATCTGTCTACAAAGAGGACATATTTCGTGATCTGTAACTGTGTTCTATCCTTTCAGGAAGTATTCAGTGATCACTAGAGATTAGGTTTTATCAAAGCAGCCAGTGGAAGAGTAGCTTCATCACAGATGAATGGGGATGACGGTCATTGCGATGGCCTGTTTGTGCTCATGAGACCAGAGTCCTGATCACACCACTAACAAGTGTCCCCCTGCCCGAGTCACACCCAGACCCCCCACATGTAACAGGATAGTCGACTATCCTGATAAGCACAGCCCAGCCAGCAAGGCTCAGTGGGTCCCATATGGTTTAAAAGTGGGCAGAAATGTGGGCCCCAATCGGGTTTGTCTGCAGTTTCCGTTGCAGCCCCACCTGTGTTTGCTCACATTGGCTCAGCTACCCATGGGCCGGCAGCAAAGTTGGCAACCCTGTTTGCTTGCCAGCCCTTGAGGATGGCACTCGCTTGCTCTGCCGGCCCCTGGGCATGGGACTCGCTTGCTCTGCCGACCCTTGGGCGCGCCACTCGCCTGGTTTGCTGGCCCCTGGGCACGGGACTCGCTTGCTCTGCCGGCCTCTGGGAAAAGCACTTGCTTGCTCTGCCAAACCCGCGGCGCCGGACCTTACTTGCTCTGCCGACCCTTGGGCGCGCCACTCACTTGGTTTGCTGGAACCTGGGCGCGGCACTCGCTTGCCTATTTTAAACCATATGGGGCCACTTGCACTTGCTAGCTAGGAGGGTTTGAACATTTGAACCTTCTCACATGACATCTAGTTATTTCTCTTTTTTATGACACCCTGAAGCAGTCAGATTCTAAATAAACACTGTTAGGACTAAAGAGGATCCTTGATTGAGTCGACAAACATCTTCTAGATCCGTCTTTAAAGAATTGTGGTCACATGAAAACCATGAAAAAGTGGTCTCTTTTAGGACTGCATCTCCTTTGGTCCACCGGTCCTTCTTTAGTGGTTCATCTTTCTGTCATAACTCATGCCCTCCGTGTCATTTCCATCTTCATCAATGCCATGAATTCTCATCCACCTGTTAGGCCAGGGTGGAGTCAACCCATCAGCTGTAGCCGACGCCATGGTTGATGCCGTGGTGGACTTTGTGAGGAAGAAAAGCCCCCAGTTTGTTCAGAGCGTGAAGATCCTGATCTTCCAGACGCAGATGATGTCCCACTTTCACAACAGCATGAGGAAGAGACAAGGAGAGGAGGTGCAGGAGAAGGGCCTGTTCGGAAAAATCAAAGGTACGCACAGGTGTTCCCAAAGTGCTACTAATGTTACTAATCCTTTCCAAACAACACAGCTGCGTCAAAATGAGGAACTCATCATCCAAAAATGTAGTTTGCTGTTTGGGATTCACCGCTTTTCCTCTTCAAAATTTGCTGGAATTACGTTAATTGCATTAACGGTTGAAAAGTTACATTAAATCAAAGAACATAAACACTGGAGCTCGGGTATTAAAGGGTTAAGTGAACTTTGTGTGGACCAACAGACTTTTCTAGTCTGAATATACCCTTAGCTACAGCTCTGCAGAAAGTTGAGCCGAAGCAAATACCTCTGGCTAGCATCTCCTATTCACAGCACATATTGGTATTATAACAGGATCCAGCTGGGCAGTCATGATTTTATCGAGACTCTTACTATGAAATGCATCAAACATGGATTCCATATATATGTATATGTGTGTGTGTACACATATATATATATGCATATAACTGTTTTGTCTACTTTTGAATTTACTTCTGTATTATCAATTTGAAAGACTAACTGCTTGCCTATGTAGTAGTTCACTTTCAGCTTATCCCTTTCGGGGTCGCCACAGCGTAACAGCACCCACTGTTTCACATCAGTGATTTGGCAGAGTTTTTATGCCGGATGCCCTTCCTGACACAACCCTGTACTTGAGGGGCACAGGGACCCAGTTAGGCAGCAGCATCAAGGGTCTTGTCTAAGGACCCAATCTGGGTGGAGATCAGTGGACAACCCTGGGAATCGAATCCAGGGCTCCTGAGTGCCAGCCCTTCACCTAGCCCACTGAGCCACCCAGCCGCTAACTGCTTGCCTATGTGTTAACATTCTAATCAGCACAGCCTCTCCTATGTGACACTACCTTTATTATGTTATTTTTCCACACTACATATAAAATCATGCAAAAACAGCAAAACATGCAAAAGCAACATTCAAAAACATGCAAAAATTCCATCTGGAAAATAAGATTCATTTTGCTGTGGAAACCCCAAATATGTTTAACAAACTGTTTTTACAACAGAATGAAAGTTTTAGGTGTAATTTTATAAAAACAACAAGGATAAAATGTGTCAACAAACTAATCAACATATTTTTGAATGAAATTGCAAAAAAATATAGGCTAAAGTCACAGATTCCTTTGGGCCACATATATGAACAGTTTCTGTTGACAGAGGAACACCACGAACCTCACAGCCCCATAATGTGATCTGTCTTGTACGGATTCAGTGGTATCAGACAAAAAAATAAGAATTTCTCTCCTAAGAGCTCTGCTGTCTATTTCATATTTTTCCTGGAATTCTGTTTTTTTTCTTTTTTTCTTTTTTTTTCTCATAAATTTTCTTTATTGTGGTTGTGAAAAATAAAAACAATTTTTGGCAAAAAAAAAAAACAAAAAAACCTAAAGGTCGGTTCAAGTTGAATCTACACAGGAGGGGGCGTGTCTGTCGACTCTCAACTGTTGTCTCCAGCAGTGTTGGTGGGCGGGACTTTCACAGAGAACCACAGAGTTTCTGCAATTTTTAGACGACGTAACTGTGGAAAATTAATGCCGGTCCCCGTAAAATAATAGTCGGTTTCCTCTTGGGATTTCTCATAGCCGACAGCTACAACACTCAAAGCCCTAATATATCTATCTATCTATATATATATATATATATATACATATATATATATATATATATATATATATATATATATATACATATATATATCGGACTCTCCAGGATTTCACAGCAGATTTTTATGATTGTTGTGGCCTAAAACGCCTGATGTTGCAGCAGCTTTTGTAAAAAAGTTGCGACAAAATATATATATACACCCGCAATAACACTCAGCACACCCCCGCCTTGTCACATGTGTGCACAAGGTACCGCCACCCTTCCACGTGCACGCCCGTGCACGTGGAAGGGTGAGAGAAGAGAAGAGTGAGAGAAGAGAAAAAAGTAGGACAAGACTCAAGACAAATGATAAAAAAGAGCATGCCTCCCAGGAAAAGTCAGAAGGGAAACAGCCATGCAGCTACGTCGTCATCCATGACAGTCGTCACTGTAGGTTGGTCAAAGTTGCTGTAAAGTTGCGGTGAAAATAAAAAGTTGCAGGGTGCGCAGAAATCACGGGTTTTGCTTGATTTTCTGTTGATAGTTGCGATCACTACATTGCAAAATCCTGGAGGGTCTGACTTTTTTTTCTGACTTTTTCCCGGGAGGCGTGCTCTTTTTTATCATCTCTCTTGAGTCTCTCTTCCCCCACCCTTACCCCGGGCTTACACCACTAGCGTCAAGGCTTCGTTTCGTTGCGGGAGCGGACTAGCTACAGCCGATGGCTTACACTGGCTGCTGCTCCAGCCACAGCCTGTGAAAGCTCAGCCCAGACAGAGTAGTGCTGGATCTCTATGATCATCGTTGTCCATGGTTATGACTGACAACGCTGTCCTGCAACACACTTTGAGTAACCCGAAAATTACGTAATGTTTACGACACGCTGAAACCGGCGAGTTCAGCAGAAAGTTCGTTTTATTTTGAAAATATACCGGATGTGTCAAGGTTTGGTGTGTGGACACAATTGCAGGACAGGTGTCAACTCCAAAAAAAGTGTCTTTTAATAACATAAAAATCCAAAACTAAGGAAGCGCACAAAGCTGGAAAAAACAGGATTAGTCTTGTTACGCCCCAAGTGGTCTAGGGGATCTGGGGCCTAACATAAAGGTAAATTAAATAAGTGTTTAACAAAACACAACACAAATGTCTCCATAAAAAGGTAACAAATTTATTTACAAGAACAAAAACACCCAAACAATAACTAAAAGTGAAGCAAAAGGCTTCAGGGTGAACCAAGGCCAAAATAACAAACAAAACCCCAACTAACTCAACCCAGGGAGCTTACCTGCAAAAAGAAACTGTAACAGAATGACAAACACTAACCTCCCTGGACTAACAGAAACAGGAGGAAACATTTACTAAAGAAAATGGCAGTTCACCCCTACAGCTTCACCTAAACTAAACTAAACCCAACACTAAACACAGAACACAGAGTGGGACCTAACACAAAACACCAAAGAAACTACAAAGTGTGCACAAATCAAACAGGTGGAGAAGTTCACTGAACTGCAGTGGAGGCAGGTTGCAGCCCAGCTCCCTTCTCGTGGTCTGGAGGTCCAAATTTTAAAGGCTCCCCTCCTTCAGGTTGGACCAATGGGGAGCCACGCCTCCAGCACCACACCTGAAACAAATAAAGACACAGAAAAACACACACAAACAAAGATCCACAAAACACAAAGAAGTCCCACTCCGACAAAAAACCACAGAACCAAAAGAAAATACAAAACCAATACGGCCACAGCCGTAACACCCCCCAACTTAAAATAAAACCCCTTTCCCCAAAAGCGGTTTTCCCCAAGAGGGTGCTTACATAGAGACACAAAAACAAACTGAGTGCTAGCCACAAAAAAAAAAAATCCAAAATGGTAGCCACTCCAACCCAATGCTGGCACAATACAAAACAAACTGTTACAAAACAAAACAAAAGTTTGGTCAACAGGTTTTCTTTCTGCAAGGCCCCGCTCCATGCTTCAGGCAACAGCTTCACGAATGTATTGAAAATAATACTCTCCTAGTAAAATTTTCTGGGTATGAAGGAAAATAGGAGAGCAGGTAACTGACATTTGGAGTCTCAACTCCACACATGTAATTTGATTTGGCAAAGAGGCCACACTACACCAAATATGAATCGTCCCGATTCTCGAAAACAGACAAACCAAATGAATACTTGCCATTGCTTAATGAGTAAGGAAGTAGCATCGCAAACTCCATGGCAGCCCTGGTCTGGAACAATGCAGTTGGGGTTTGCCCCTTAACCGGCTACGGCTGCAGGAGCCTCCACCCCTGCCTCCGCCCGATTGGGGTTAGTGGCATCAGCAACACTGCAGCAGCCTCCACTTCCCACCAGCCAAGGTCCACCGTAGAATTCACACACTTCCTGCTCAAATCCAAAATGCTCTCAGTTTGAACAGCAAAAGAAGTCCCCAACTTCACCAAATGTAAATTGCTGAAATGAACCATAAAGAAAAACTGTTAACCAAACAGATCCAAGTACAAACAAACTTAAAAAAAACAAAAGGGATCTGGGTGGATTTAGATCCCAGACGAGCCCCCAATTTATGTTACGCCCCAATTTGTCTAGGGGTGCAGGGCCTAACATAAAGGTAAATTAAATAAGTGTTTAACAAATACACAACAAAAGTCTCCATAAAAAGTTAACAAATGTATTTACATGAACAAAATAACTATAAGTGAAGCAAAAGGCTTCAGGGTGAACCAAGGCCAAAATAACAAACAAAACCCCAACTAACTCAACCCATGAGCTTACCTGTAAAAGAAACAGTAAAATAATGACAAACACTAACCTCCCTGGACTAACATAAACAGGAGAAAACATTTACTAAAGAAAATGGCAGTCAAAGTCCAAAAATCAAAACTGCACTAAACCTGGAATGGTGGACAAGATTTGATGCATGAAGTGACAAGACAAACCTGCAAGGAAGTGAGCGGAGAAACCAATTATATACAGGACGGGGAGTGAAGAAACAAAAAGACACAGGTGTAACCCATCATGGGGGAGTGGCAATCGGCCCAGGGGAAACACCTGACAGGATGCAGGTTTCCGGTTTAAGTCGTGAATAGCCCCAACTTCACAAAAAGTAATGCCGATCAGCTGCGTCATCCGTCAAAATTTGAACCAAATGAAACGGATTTGCAGCGACGCAAAGGCCAGGCCGCAGGCGCAGGACGTGAACGCCTGCAGTGGGAGTTTCTCTCGCACTTTTAATGTTACGAAAAGACTGCGGCGCACACATTGGAGCCGTGACGCTGGCGGTGTAAGCCCGGGGTTAGGCTCAGTACAATTTTCCAATGTAGCGTTTAGCATTTTTTTCAAACAAAAAATTAGGATTTAATTACACTTTTTTCAGATGGCATCACCTCCTTTCTTGGGTTTGGAGGACACCAGCCCCCCATGATTGACCATGTGCTGCAGAAGGAGGAGTTTGATCCTGCTGTATTTCAACTGTGTGCTGAGAACAAAAAGGTTCAAGAATTTCCTTTCTTTCATATTTGAACTTGTTATCTTGAGAAAATGTTTTCCTTTGCAGCAAAAAAAGTTGCTGAAATTTTCCTGAACTGATTTGACATGTCATCACTAAATGGTTCTGTTGTTCCATCCTGACCTCTTAAAGTGTATTCATACCGAATGCGGAAGCTGCCAGTTTCAATGTTAAGTTAATAAACAGGCGCAAATTGGGACAATCTGAAGTTCGGCGGCGAGATTGGAGCGATGAGTGCCGCTTGAAGGTCTGGCAGCAGGGGGATTTGATCAATGACACGCAAATTCGGGAGCTGTAGTTTGAGAGGTCGCTGCGTTGCATCCACCAATCAGGAACTCGCCTTTGGGCAAGGGACATTTTCAATGACTCAACAGCAGGTAAAATGTTAATCAGTCGAGTGTTTTTGTCCTGAACTTTCATCTAATTCCTCAACTCGCTGGGGACGCGGAGCTACCAGGGCGGGTGAATAAGAGATACACCCCGGACAGATCGCTAGCCTACCGCGGCGGCTCTCTGACTGCAGTCACCCAGCCTCCGTTAGTCCAGCGGAGCTCGCTCGCTACATACGCCGGCAGACAGACAGCCGCTGCGGAGTGCGGGGGCTGCCTGCTCAGGCCTAGAGAACTTTGTGACATTAGTTTTATTTTCATCAAAATAATAACAAAACCCCTCCCCCCTTTTTTTTCCT
The DNA here is from genome assembly GCF_002922805.2 of Oryzias melastigma. NCBI lineage: Eukaryota > Metazoa > Chordata > Actinopteri > Beloniformes > Adrianichthyidae > Oryzias > Oryzias melastigma. Next base: position 223,082 of record NW_023416887.1, on the reverse strand, counting down.
CCTCTCGGGTTAATGCGGGACAGCCTTCAAACTCAGTCACAGAGTCACAGAAACACTGTGAAAGTGGCTGTCATCCAGACGCAGTCCCCGGAGTGACATAGAAGCCCCCAGTGACGGGGAAATATTTGAATAATCTCATAAACTAGACAGAGATGTGATTACTTATGTTTTTATAGAATTATTTACAATAAATAAACCTGATCTCTCAACATAACCCTCTTAACTTCTATACATTGTAAGTGATGTATACGCAGACACCGGTCCATCTCATCCTTAAAACATTGGATGGTAGCTCCTCCCACATGCAGCCGCGGAATACATTTTTGGACAGGCTGCAAACATCAAATTGCCGCGTGGCAAAAGAGGGGGAGGGAACACAGATTTTCTCATGACTCACACTTGGTGTGAATGCACCTTAACAGTTTTGCTTTGCATCTGTCAGAGAACTAAACTCAGAAGGATCAGCTGCATCAGACTATGCTGTGTTCAGGACTCATGAAGACTGAGGGCATTAATTGCTCATGCTGCAATATTTGTTCTGTTTCGGGAAAGTTTTTAAGAACTCTCTCGAGCCTGTTATTGAAGTTCCTCTGGATGTGCTGCAGGATGTGAATGTGGCCAAGGAGAGGATCACAGATCTCATCATGCATGAGCAAGCAAAGAGAACCATCTCTGACCAGTACATCAACCAGCTGTCCCCAGCCGATGTGAAGGAGCTGAACGACCTGCAGAAGAAACTGACGGTGAGCATCTGCCTGGAGAGGGGGAAAAACGAGGAGGAGCCCAAGATTCACCTGGAGGGTTTGACCCGAGACGTCTACAGTGCAGATGCTTCAATCAGGTCAGCAACCAGTGTGTGCATTGGAGGTCTACTCACACTTGCTACTCTGTACCATGTCCAAGAAGACCCAAAATATGGTTTATTTGGCTGTTGTGGCCGCTCCTGTCCATGCTCAGACATGATTGAACCGTGTCAAATCTGGACCCAGAGACTGGTTAATCAGATTCCACCTGGAGGTTTGACTCATTCTAACTTTTAAACCGGTCATTTAATTCTTTCAGTCTGAAGATTTGTTTTAAACCAGAGTGCACTCCAGGACCTCCAACCCTTTTAATAGACCAGTGTTGTGGATCATCACCCCCTGCTATCGTGGCAGAATTCAGACTCCCTTCAATATAATGACATTTTGTTTTTTTGAAACTCTTGATGTTTCAAATTAAGGGCATATATATTTGCTTTGGAAAAGAACACGAATGACTGTTGCTGGTGTTGCATGACCAGAGAGTTCTGACTGTTTTCCAGGGCCAGAGTAGAACCCACACTCTTCATTCACTAACTCCACTGCTCAGATAAATGAT
>NW_023416887.1:206403-221278 GCF_002922805.2 Oryzias melastigma | reverse complement strand
TTCTTTCAGTCTGAAGATTTGTTTTAAACCAGAGTGCACTCCAGGACCTCCAACCCTTTTAATAGACCAGTGTTGTGGATCATCACCACCTGCTATCGTGGCAGAATTCAGACTCCCTTCAATTTAATGACATTTTGTTTTTTGAAACTCTTGATGTTTCAAATTAAGGGCATACATATTTGCTTTGAAAAAGAACACGAATGACTGTAGCTGGTGTTGCATGACCAGAGAGTTCTGACTGTTTTCCAGGGCCAGAGTAGAACCCACACTCTTCATTCACTAACTGCACTGCTCAGATAAATGAAGGGAACACTGTGAAAACAAATCCTACACTTGGACGCATGAGATGTTTTTTTTAATGATTTATTCTGTACATAGTTGCATGGGCTGATAACTCGACTACACTCATTTTTTTATGTAGATTGAATGTATTAGCCTGTGAAGGTCTGGACGTGAAATCATACTTGCATTTCAAGAGGAAAAAGACACTACAGGCTGATCCAACTTGGATGTAATTTCTTTTAAACTTGTTGTCAAATGCTCCAACGAGTTCACGTGTGAGGATGTTGCAGCAGCAGAACGTTCTCCACGGCGTCTCCAGACTCTGTCACGTCTGTCATATGAGCTCAGTGTGAACCTGTTTCCGTCAGTGAAGAGCTCAGGGTGCCAGTGGTGAATTTGCCAATCTTGGTGTTCTCCATCAAATGCCATCCTCTTGCACAGTGTTGGGCTGTAAGCCTCTACTGGTGGTTGTAGACGCTGTCTCATAGTACCACTGGAGTGACAACACTGTAAGTATTCCAAAGTCACTAAAACTTCATCCAGAAAACGAAAGGACGGAGAAGTTGTCTGTGGTCCCCACTGCCAGAGCCACTCCTCTATTGCAGTTGTCTTGCTGATCACCCTCTATTTCCACCTGTTGTTTGTTCCTCTTGTACAAAAATGGTTGAAAACGATTGTCAGTCAGTGTTGCTTCCCAACTGGAAACTTTGATTACACTGAAGTGTGACAGACAGACTTGGAGTAACGTTGAGTTGTTTCGGTCTTCCCTTTATGTTTTGAGCAGTGTATTGACAATTCCCCATGATCTGTATGATAATTCTCTCCACATGCCCACCAGCTTTTCTTTCCACGTTTTGATGGATAGTAAACCAACAGACAGAGTGTGTGCAGTCAGAAATCCATGTGAGTGCTGGACAGGCAGAGGTCCCACTCAGAGAACAGGGCTTTGCACGGTTTGGTACAATTTTCCTGGTGTGAGTAGGCCCTTATGTTCACCACCACATTCGAATCCCTACTCATCTGGAAACATCTGCAGGGACATCATTCGGAAAGTTGAGAGGAACGAGATCTTGAAGAACAAAGCCATCCTGGTGAGTGGACTGGTGGAGTGGCAGTACCAGAAACCCAGTGGGAGCATGGTTCCCTTTGACATTTACATGAACCTCAAACTGGAGGAAGCTCTGGAGAAGAAACAACCAGTGAAGATCCAAATCAACAACAGAGACTTTGATGCTGATCCAGAACAAAGAAAAGCATCAGATGGAAGGACCTTCATAGAGTTACTCAGGAAAGACCTGAAAGGTGAGTACGTGTTGTCCTCAAGTGTCCTTATTAAACTCATTTTTGAGTGCAGCTGAGATTCTGTATTCTACACATTGATACCTTATTTTATAGCCCATATTTATGATGAAGAACAGTTCATGTCTAGATTATGTTTCTGTCTCAATTGCATCAATCAGACTGAATCATAAATTCAGTAGAAACTCTGGAAAGCCCAGACTTGGCAACTTTAGCCTGCATCCCTGCAACTTAACCTTCAATTGGACCCATTTTTTATGATTCCCCAAACCCCAAAACTTTCTAAGTGAGAGCAGCTTTACAATTGAAATGCTGACAAAGTTAGGATGAAACTTAATGTGAAGCAAACCTCACAATTAGCTACAGCCAGTAGCCTTAGCATACAGTCTTTAGCATTGAGATGGTACATAGTCAATAAGACTGAGTCCATGAAAGAAGCAGACATCGCTCATGTTAAGTGTGTTCCTGATATTTCAGAGGACACCCTGCCGTCACACTGGGATCCCATGAACACTGCCACTGTGGCGCTGTTCCCCGTGGCTGCAAGGAAGCAGGAATACAAGAACGTGCTGAAGAATCTGAAGCAGAATGGACTCAATCTGAACATCATCAGTGTACGTCATGCTTTATATTCATCACAACTTCGTCATAATGATGTAAATGTAAAATGAAGAAATTCCAAAGGGTCTCAAGGTTTTCTCCTGAACCATTTATTTATGCATATTTTATGTACTTTTTACATGCTTGGTAACTGCGGTATTTAGGGGAAAAGATAGAAGGAAACTTAAAGGGTAACCAAACAGGGCAGTTGGAGGCTGACTCCATTCTCAGCCCAGATTTGAAAAATGCCATAACTGGGGTGGGGCTAGTGGAGGCAGACTGAGTGGGGGAGGTGTGGCTTGGATCTATTGACAGTTAGGCTAGCTTTATGTAACATACGCTGGGTCTTCAATATGGAGAGTGGCAGCAGGCAAAATTATGAAAGTTTCTCCACAGAACTTTCTGAGTAGGTTGAGGATTTTTCACCTCCCCTTCTACCGAGGCCGGCGCTGATGGTCCAGAACCTTAATGTTTCCTGTCGCTGGCATTTTACCACTCTCCTGTCTGAGAGTGGTAAAATGCTGCAAGCTTCATAGCTAATAAAGGCCAACGTATTAAACGTTCATTGCAAATCCATCACCAGGATTCAATGCCAGTTGCACTTAACCTTTTATTTTCTAACTTTCAAGTTTACTGGAAAGTTGTGTAAATCAGTAGATTTTTGAAAACTGAAGGGAATATATCTACGAACCATCCTAAAACTAACACAACAACCGACCGATACAGAACCAAAGATTCTGTTGAGTGGACTGGCAGTAGAAGTCCACATTGGAGCATTTTTACACTCAAGCAGCAGACCATGATGACGTAGAAGTTCTGAGACTCGCACCAGTAGACCAATCAGAAAATTCAACTTGTCAACCTGGTTTCAACCTGAAGGGGGCAGCACACAGACAGTTTTTGACCATATTTTCAGGAATATAACAAGTTTATTTTAATTTATTAAAAAAATTGATAATGACCAACAGACTTTTGGTCAAAAGCCAAAAAAAGTTGATTTAGGGTTTGGTTACCCTTTAAGGTCAAGCAGTTTTGTGTTTTGCAAAGAAGCTCTTTGCAGCTCCTGTTGGGTTTTGGTTTGTTAGAACAGGTCTGAATGGCCCTTAGTGCTGAATGTTGCACACTCCAATTCTAGAAGAACAGTTGAGCATAAAAACAGTATGTGCATGTGCATGCACTCATCCGTGTTATCATGTGGATTTGTGGCAGATTCTCTTTGACTCCACAAAAACAGGAAAAACTGGCACAAACAGCAGCTTTAGCATTAGCGTGTAGTGAAGACTATGGAGTGTTAAAGCAACACAAGGACCAGAGTTCTATATAGGGTATAGTCTGCTGTTCTTAAAGATGGTCGGAAATCTAATACGCTCCAGGTGCTTTCTGACATGAGCACTAAGACACCCTGACTACTTCACTGTGTGTTAGGGGGCGTACATCATCCTCATAAAAACAGCAAATTCTTTCTGTGTTTAATGGACATTTGTAACAAAATTCTGAGATTTGACATGAAAAAGCCCAGTCAGGAACACAGGTCATGATCTGTCTAAACTGTGTTTACAGATCGAGCGAGTCCAAAATTTTGCTCTGTGGAAGAGCTATGAGCTACTCAAGAAGCAGATGGAGCAGAAGAACAAGCACAAGAAGAACGAAAGAGTCCTGTTTCATGGCACCACCGACAAATCCATCGATTTGATCAACAAAAATGGCTTTAACCGCAGCTACGCCGGACTGCACGGTAACCAGCAGCTCAGTATTGTGTAGATAACAATTTTAAAATTCTGAGATATTTTTAGGACTTTGTGTTGACTAAAATGCTTTATAGATCAAGTTTGATGGAATTTTCTTGGGAAAAAGCCTAATTTCTGGTCTGGAGAATCATGGAGGGCTTATAAAGGAGTCTGCTCAAAGAGCTGATCCTCATCTCACAGTGGAGAACTTTTGATGACTGAATCAAGGGTTGAATCATTATTTCTGTTTGTTTTTTTCAGGTTTTTAACATAAACGCTCACATTGTTATATGTTATTGAGTGTGGATTTTTTCTACAGGAGCAATGTTCGGGAAGGGCTCTTACTTTGCTGTGGATCCCGCCTATTCGGCTCAGAACTACGCCCAACCCGACAACCAAGGGCTCAAGCGGATGTACCAGGCCCGGGTTCTGGTCGGGGACTTCACCCACGGCAATCCTAGCTTGATTGTCCCTCCTTCTAAATCTGGGCAGTCGGCTGACCTGTACGACAGCGTCGCGGATAACAAAAATCCTCCGAGCATGTTTGTGGTCTTCAACGACATCCAGGCTTACCCAGAATACCTCATCACCTTCACCTGAGTCCTCACAGTTATGATGTTTAATCAAACCAAAAGATTCAAGTTCATGTTTAATGTTGCCTGATTCATTTAAGAGTCAATCTGTTCGATGTTTATTTTCTTCTGTGATTTTTGTTGACTCTGCTGTTGACCAGAGGAAGTGCACTTTTATCACCCTAATATAATACAATAGTTTCAATTAAAAGCATTCATTTCAATAATGAGTCCTGGTTTTTTGTCTGTTTTCAATGTTCTCTGACTCAGAGTCTTTACAGGTGGTTACAGCTGTCAGCATGACGGATCTCCTGAAGAACCCTCTTCAAGTCCACTGAGCAGACCCTGATGAAGAGTTACTGTTTATGAAGAAGATGATCAACGTTGTCCATAGGTTTAATCTGATGAGGCATTCTTCTTTAAAAAATATCAGAACCAGCCTTCTCCATCGGTTTCTTCAGCCTCTCTGAGTCTCTGATGTTGCTTCCATCATACTTTATTGACAATCTTTTGTCAACATACTGCTCTATGTTAAGCAAGTAACTGCTAAGCCAAGTTAGGGCCAGTCCTCTCACTCCTTACAAGAGCAATGTATTTATCATAAACAAGAGTATCAAAAGGTTTTTTTTAATTGAAGAAAATTCTCAGCACATATATATATATTTATTCCAGATGTTATATCTTCCACAAATTTATGAGAACAAAAGAAGAGATTAGTTTTGTCCTAAAGCCATATTGATGGTCATCAGAATATTAATTAGTGAACCTTTATCTTTACCTTTAGGTATAACTTTTACTTTTTATTTCACTTTACTCCTGTTTTTAAAGACTGGTTACAAATGTAGATAAACATGCAATTAAATTCTTCACAAATGCCATGTCCAAATTATTAATGTCTTTTGAGTGTTTGTTTTTTGATTTTTTCTATATCAATTACTTCTTTCTCATCTGTTCTTTTTAAGAATACAGAATCTGAGATTTTCAGAATTACAGTATATGTTATTATTGTAACGGGAGGCTCTAGTGGGTGTCGCTGTTCCCACAGCACAGAGTATAATAGGAATATAAAGAAGGATATAAAAGGAAGTTGATGTGTGGTTGCTAAGAGCTAGCTTCCTGTTGTGGGACGGGACGGCTGATGAAGCTGTGTCAGCTGATGCGAGTCTTGAGTTTGCAACACCATGGCAGCGGTAGACCCGGACTGACCCAGGGGTTTTGAAGACTGGCCGTGTGGTTTTGCGACGCACCAGTGTTGGAGTACTGTGCCCTGCTGTCCTGTTATTAAGTTTTTGGTTTTGTGTTTGTCCGCTCCACACGAGACTCTCAGTGTGGTTGATTAATCAGGTGTGTGAGCGGAGTAATTTTCTTTTTTGTTGTTTTGTTTGTTTAAGTCACTTCCCTTAGTTCATACTCCTGAGATCTGTCTTTTTGGTCCCTGTCCGACTTGAAGTGTGCTGTGCTTTATTGTTGTGCATGTCTGAATTTTATTGTTGTGTTTTTTTTAATGTATTTTTTCTTGCACGTCTTTTTGAAGTGGTGTTATTCGGCACGGTGACAGACAATCAGACACATGTCAAGGAGAGGAGAGCTTGGGAACGTTTCATGTTTATTGTATTAATAAAACTTGGTAACCCGCTCTATTGTTTGGAAATTACCCCATTATCTCGGTGCAACATTATATTAATTTATTGTCAATAGAATGTAACTGATTAATTTTTAATTGCCAGTTTCTTCCTGACAGTAATTCTAAATCATCTGCAGGACAGAAGGGGTTCTTGGGTTTGCTGTGTCTGAGTCCTCAGAAGGTTCAGTTCTGCTCCATAAACAGGGCTAGAACAGAGATGAGGCTGGTTCTGGTCTGCTGGATCAATGTGAGGAGTAAGTAAGAAAGTTCTATTTATATAGCACCTTTCACAGACAAAAGTGACAAGGTGCTTTACAAGTTAAAAACATAACAAAAACTTCAGAGGGTAAGAACATAAAAGACAAAGCTTTGCAGGTTAAAAACACAGAAGATAAAACCTGAGAGGCTAAGAGACATAAAAAAAACAAGACCAAGTACCGCATAAAACAATCATTACAAGCCCAATTAAAAACAGATTTGGTTAAAATGCTGAGAAAAATAAAAAGTTTTAAGTTGGCTTTTAGAAGAGTGAACAGAGTCCAGAGAGAGAGGGAGCTCATTCCAGAGTCTAGGAGCAACATCTGTCTCCACTGGTCCCAAAGAGTATGTGAGGGACCTCAACAAAAGAACTTTAAAAATCCCAAATTAGCCAAAATAGCTAGCATGTAGCTGCAAGATTAGCTAAACTCCAAAATAGAAAAAAAAATGTAATAAATGTCAAAATAGTTCAAAAAGCTAACATAATGCCATTATAACTTTCAATTTTTCGACACTCCGACTCCATGTTATATAATATAACAACTAATCGACTGTTAAATTAGTTGTCAACTATTTTGATAGTCATTTATTAGTTGACTAAGTGTGGCAGCTCTACCCTACACGATCTTTTGCTATACTCGAGTATCCTAAATAATCCGTTATGGTCTGTAGGAAGTGATCAAATCACAGACATATACAGGAGCTTGGACATGGAGGACTCTAAAAGTCAGCACAAACATTCTAAAATGGAGGGGGTAAGTAACCGGGAGCCAAGGAAGAGCTTTGAGGATGGGAGAGATGTGAACTCTTCTCTTAGTGTGGGTCAAGATCCTCGCAGCAGAGTTTGAATTAACTGCAGACGAGACAGCTCCTTCTTACTCAGACTGGAAAACAGACTGTTGCAGTAGTCTAGCCTCGTAGACACAAAAGCATGTATAAGAACTTCTAGATCCTTACATGACACCATTTTCCTGAGTTTAGAAATGTTCCTCAGCTGGAAGAAACAGTTCTTCACCAGCTGTTTGGAGTGCTGCTCCAGTGACATGTCTTTGTCAAAAATAACTCCCAAGTTTCTAAGGCTGGGTTTGACTGCCTCGCCAAGAGAACCCAAATGCTGCATAATTCCTGGTATGAAGTCATCAGGGGCAATGACTAGTGTTTCTGCTTGATCTGAGTTTAGCTGCAAGCAGCCATTGTTTGATCTGAACCAGGCAGTTAATCAGAGAGTCCAGCTTATGTGTCTCAGAGGGCTTAAAAGATTAATAGACTGGATATCATCAGCAAAAAAGTGGTAGGAGACATCACTGAACTCCTGGATGATCTTACTGAGGGGGATCACGTACAACAGGAACAGGACCCAGAACAGAGCCCTGAGGAACATCACAAAGCAAGTCTGCTGACTTAGACATTATGGTTAGCCATGACACTGAAGCTCAGGCAAGTAAGAGGAAAATCAGTGGAGAACTGACCCTAAAAAAACCAATCAGGTCCCTCAACCTCTTCAATAAGATCTGATGGTCAACTGTATCAAATGCTGATGAAAGATCTAGTAAAACTAGAACAGTGTGTTTGCCAGAATCAACAGACATCAAACGGAGGGCATGGCGAACCGTCCAACCGTCACCTTGGTGCATTGTAAAGCAAAGTTCAGTTAAGACTTCCTTCTCTCCTATTGGACGGACAGAAGACAGAATCATCAAACACCTTCATATGGAGTTTGTCAAATAACTTTTCTAAACATCTTATCAGAATAATAAAAATTCTGAGCACTTTTCTAAAGAAGATGTGATTAAATTAAGGTCCAATTTCCTTAAATTTGCTATTTTAAAGAAAGTAAAAGACAATAATTTAAAAATTATTAAGGATATTTACCCATCCAAGGAATTTTTGAGACAATGATTTGGTTTTGAAGAGAACGGCTGTAGTTTTGGATAAAATAACATTGAGACATTTATTCTTTAACTGTGGAGTTATAGACATTTTGGAAAGACTTTTGTTTTTGGTATTCTTCTAAAACTGAAGCCCCAGTCCATTTGGATGGTAAAAATGCTTTCTTCCGGTTGGTGATTTCTAAATGTAGTTCTTAATGTCCTGTTAATGCAAAGAAAGTGTTTTTCTAATCTCAAAAATAAATGTTTGAAGAGCAAACCACTTTTTAATACTTTTCATAAAGAGTTCTGTCTTTATTTTCAGTCAATTGATTATATGAAAAAGACAAATGTCTTTAAATTACTTTTTTGTAAAGAAATATAAAGTTAATAAGAACCCCTAACAAAAGTTAGGTTGTTTTTATCATCTATTTATGTTATTATGTTTAGTCCTTTATATGTTGTTTTGTTTTGTATGTATTTTATGCAGTTCAGTGTAATGTCACTCAACTCTAAATAAAGTTATTTGGAAAAAAAAGTAGAGACTGTAAAAAACAATAACTAATACATGTCACTATTTTTTGTTTTGTTTTTATCACTCATGGCGCTTTGTGTGACGTCAGGGAAAGGGGGCGTGGCCTCATATAGGTGAGTCCGCCTGCGGTTGTTGTTCACATTCAGGTGATCTGCGGGCACGCGGAGGACATCATGGGGAAGCTGGTGGAGTTCGACATCGAGTTCGACAAGAACAAAGTGGTGTACAGCCCGGGAGAGTCCATCTCCGGAACCGTGCGGGCCAAACTGAGCCAGGCGATCCAGTGCAAAGGTAAGAGTCCACCGTGAGCGCTCACTCACCTGCGGGAAGCAGCGAGGCCGCGACAAGGAAATGCGGTGTCTCCCCGCAGCGACGCTCCTGCGTCATTCCCTTCACTCCCTTCGTTTTCTTTGTTCTGAATTCTCCTCCGAACCGCAAATGTGTTCTTGAATTTGAAGGAGTGATTCACACGACAATAAAAAAAAATCTTTCTTTGACTTAAATTAAAAACATTTCTGTTCAAATTTCAATTCTCTGAGCTAAATGTATCAAAAATTAGTATATTTTGCTTACACAAAAAGAGAGGGAGTGTACTTGAAGTTTGCTTTTTATATACTATAATTATGTACTGTGCCTTAACCCAGCAGTAGATAGGACAGGTTCCAGCAACCCTGTGACCCAGAAAGGGATAGAACGGGTTCAGGAAATGGATGGACAGATCTATTGTAAGGGTGTGCTAAAATATATTAGATATATTGTGATATTTACTCCTGCGATTGATTCTTGATGGGTTCTCGCAAGAATCGATCTTTAATTTTTGAGGAGGCTCTAAAGCACGTCAGTCAAGGTCCGGGGGCCGGATCTGGCCCCCTACGTAATTTTATTGTTATTAATGACCCGTCATGTTGACTGTATTTCTAACTTGTATGATTTTGACAAAATATATTTCATAGTGAGTAAAATATTGAAAGTTATTAAAGGTTTAAGTTGGTTTATTCTGGAACAATATTCCTGCCTTTTTCATAATAATGTTAAAAACTTACATTTTTTTTATTTTTTATCTTTTTATTTTTAGTGTGTTCAATAATGTGTTTTAATGTGTGTTTTGACTTTGATTCTTATGTCCATTTGTTTTAGTATTTTTATATGAACTACTGTACATTTTTATGTATGAGTTTCTGTTTATTTTTTATAGTCTTGTTGTTTGGACCTTGAGTAAATTCTTCTTCTTCTTAATAAATGTTCTGCCTGTTCGGCCCGTGACCTAAGGTGTGTTTTGGATTTTGGCCCCTTGTGCGTTTGAGTTTGACACCCCTGATTTAAAACGTTATATGTGTCTTCCGTTGGTGAGACATTCCCTTGGAGGTAAATGTAGGGCTCACTTTAAATCTCGCAACGCAACAATTTGTCTGGCAGCTACTTGAATTATAACATTTTTGTTCTGTTGTTTACAACAATTTGTCCACTAAGTAGTGGCACTGCTGTTCATGTTCACTGTTGTTAACACTGAATTCTACAGATAATTCCAATTCATTTGGTGTCAATGCTTATCAAACACATAGAATCACTGATTTCAGAAATGTTGCGTAAAAGTGTTTATTTGTGGCACAAAATAAGACACATGATTAGGATTGTGTTCAAGCTAGAAAATAAATAGGGATATTTTTTTCTAAAAATATGTTCTTCTACATATTGTGAGTTAGAGATGATTTTTACCAATTATCGCAGTATTGCAATATCATCGATATCGTGATCCATGTATCGTGTTGTATTGTAGTGCATTGCAAACTTGTGTTTATGATATTTCTTTGAAGCCACCTTTGGGTTGTTGTGTTTGCAAAGTGTGTACATTGTGTACTATTACTCCTCAACCGTTAACAGGATAGTTCCAGTAGATTGTAAAGTAGAAAAGCGGCTCGACGACCCTATTAACTATCCTGTTAACGGTTAAAAACTTACAGTAAATCAAAGAACATAAACACTGACACTCCAGTGTTAAAGGTTAAAGCGGCCCCACACCATCAACTTTCACCACCGTGCATTACACAAGGATTTTCACATTTAGATTGTTTAGTCATTTTTCTTGTTGAGAGTTTAAATCTGAAAATGATCTAGAACTTGTCCAAATAATATGCGCTAACGGATGGTGAAGTCTCACCCGCGACCTTGTGGTTGCACCAGGATGTTTCCACTGAGAGCAGCTCTGTTTTCAGGCGTGTCTGTTTGATTGCGGTTGTGGCGTGTCCGGTCGGTTCACATTCCTGCCCGGGAGGAACAGGTCGGGCGGGAATCTTCTTAAATACCCGACGTGATACGGAGCTGATGTGGCCCAACAAAGACACATTTGTGGGCAAATGTTTACTGTGGAAAGCAGGAGTCCTTCGGTTGGATAGTATCACTGATTTTTACTTTATCTGATCGAAGTTGGCTTTAATGTAAATATCTAAAGGCAATATCTAAAGCATCTAATGCTTTTTATCATAATTATGAATAATAAAAGGCAGGAATATTAATTCAGAATAAATCAACTTAAACCTTAAATAACTTTACTCTCCATAAAATATATATTTTGTCAAAAGAGCATAAGATAACATCGAGCCGTTAATAACAATAAAATGATCTGGAGGGCCGGATAGAATTACCCAGGGGGCCGGATTCGGCCCCCGGGCCTTGACTTTGACATGTGATTAATTGAATTTTCAGGGACTTCCTGTTATAAGGGACAAATGAAAGACTACTTCAGCTGAACTTTTCATAGACAAACCTGAAAGCTTATCTATATAAAATAAGTAAAAGTAAAAAAAGAAAAGATTTAAAAAAACTTTTGTTTGGATTTTGATGGGAGAGAATCTGTTGAGCTTAAATCTCTAATCAAATTTAGGCCTAAAATCCTTGAGTTTGACTCAAAGATTTTAAAGAAAATTTTTGTCATGTCAAAGTCATTGTTTAAAAAGAATTAAAAGGTTTTTGCTAGAACTAGTCACATTCAGTGACTGACTGAGAACTGGTCTTGGTGACCAGTTCTAGCGTTCCGAACAGGAAGTACTCACTGGTTCCAGAAAGCTCAAATCCATAGACTTTTAGAGAGAAATGAACAGCTAGTACTCAGTCATTCTATTGCTCAGAATAACCATTCACTTTTATTGGCATATTCTTGATAATCCAATTTTTATATTTTTTCTTTATTGCAAGTTATTCAAGATACTAAGTGACCAATCAGATGCCTCCATAAAAGTATGCAATTGAAGAAAGTGGTTGCCATAGAAACGTTGACTCAGACCAATCACTGCATAGTGATTATTTCTGGTTTCGATATGGCAACATCTGTATAGAAAAAAAAAACTGAATTGACCTAATTTGGTTAGATGGCTCTATGAATGATGTCACAGTGACTCAGTCCAGTTCTCACACACAGTCAATGGTTCTTTCAGTTGGACTGCGACCTGGTTTAAGACAGTCCTAGTCTTTAGTCTCAAGATGCTGAAATTGATAGATGAAAATGCTGAAGCTGATAGCCAGCTAAAATATTAGCTAAATGCTAAATTAGTCTAAAAAACAAAATAAACTTGGTGTAGATAAAACGGCTAGTATGTAGCTGAAAAAATAGCTAAACTTCAGAATAGCCTAAAAAATTGAAAAAAGCCTAAATTAGCCAAAACAGCTAGCATGTAGCTGAAATATTAGCTAAACTCTTAAGATAGCATAAAAAAATCTTAGTAAATGCCAAAATAGTCCAAAAAGCTAGCAGAATGACCATTTTTAAAACTTTAAAACTGTTACTTTTTAACATAAATATGAATAATAAAAAGGCAGGAATATTAAATAACTTTCAATATTTTACTCTCCATAAAAATATATTTTGTCAAAATCATACAAGTTAGAAATAAGCACGAGATAACATCGGGTCATTAATAACAATAAATAAAATGATCTGGAGGACCAGATAGAATTACACGGATCCGGCCCCCGGGCCTCGGCTTTGACACATTTGCTCTAGATCTTGTGTTTTAAGAGGTTCAGAGAGGTGCAGAGATAGAATCATTCAGTTTCTGCCGTCTCTCTTCCCTGACTGAAGTCGTTGCTGAAGAGAAAATCTCTCATTGTGCGTGATGTTGTGTCTTCAAATCCTCTCTTATCTCCATCTCTCCAGCCATCAAAGTGAACTGCAATGGTTTCTGTGGCATCACCAGCAAAGAAAATGACACGGCGTGGACGGTGGAGGAGCAGTACTTCAACAGCACCGTTTCTGTTGCAGACAAAGGTATGAGGTTGACTCACGCACACTTTGTTCAAGCTGAGATTGGAAGAGTCGAACGGTAATCTGTGCCATCGAGCCACCTGGAAAAAGAGTGCAGGTTGGGGAGGTGGAGTGTGAAGATTTCAGGAAGGACGCCTCTGGTTTTCCGCCGCTGCCCGAGGCGGCTCAGCCTGCTGGGAAACAGCGAGCCGATTGTTTCCGTTTCCACTAACGGATGTTATCTGCACCCCGCAGGAACCCTGAAAGAGGGGGAGCACGTCTTTCCATTCAAGTTTCTAATATCAGGTAAGAGAGAAGGTTTCAGTGGAGCGTTGGTTGGTTCCCATGTTTTCCACTTTGACCGACACGTTTTTCCCATGAAGCCTCAGCAGCACTGAGGACGGGCGTCCATCTGTTTGAGTGGAGCTCAGACAGGTCAACGTGGTCATTTGATGAAAGTCTTTCTTTGCTGCATGTATCCACACAGGTGTTTGAGACTATTCCAGTTTATTTTTCTTTTAAGTTTTAATCTGAATTTTTAAAGTACAAGAAAAGAAAAATGCAAACATTCACATTGAAATTGTACTTAATTTGTTGACGGTCCCTAAACTGCAGACATTTACTGACACATCCTCCTAGTACAACCCGCTAGACTGACTCGTCTTTTGGATCGAGTGCCGCAGTGTTCCTGGAGCGAATGTCTGCAGAATGTCCAACATCCAACTAACCACCTCGATGGTTGACCTCTTGTTCTGTCTGTCCTGGTCCATCTTTATCTTTAGCGTCGCTGACTTTATCCGATCCGTTCCCAGACCCACATCTAGAAGACAGGGTTGGTGTGTTTGAGGCTAGCATGCTTTTCCAGGCCGTTTTCCATCACAACAATCTAACTGCAGAAACCTGGTGAAGAATTGGATAAGCCGTCTGACTTCCCGCCTCTGTGCAGGACAGTGTTCAGTTTGACTCTAGCTTTGAGTCATTCTCTCACGCTAGTCTCCGTAATGACGTGTGAGGCAACGGTCTGGTCAAAGTTCGACTTGAAGACAAGGAAACACATGATTGGATTTGCTCCAGAGTAGATAAAAAAAATGTTCTCTCATATATTTAAAAATGTCTATGGTTGTGAAATTTTTTTACTGATCACAGTAAACGGATGACAAAGGAAACAATTATCTCGATGAGTGGTGGTTTCTTGGAGAGAGTCGTCATGGTGATGTCACCAGCTGTCATACCGTTCACGTCGTCATGGATAATTCCCTCCCGACGTCAGAAACTGTCCCTATGTGGCAGCAGGAGGAAGCGCGTCTGTGAGGACAGATATCTCCGTGAACCATTAACCCGGCCGGGTTCAGCCTCATCTGGCGGTTCCCTTAAAGCCAACCCGTCACGAGCTTTAGTTTTTGAAGAATTCGTTCTTCTGTCTGTTAGGTTGAGGTCATTTCCCAGAGTGAAACCTCTCCAGGGTTACATGAGACAAACAGCACCAGCAGAACCGGTTCTGCCACTGCTGCACATCCTGAGGTGTCATTCGAAACTGGGCTGCTTTGTTGCCTGACAGCAGTCAGAGGTTTTGTTGTCCTGAGCTGTTGCTGTTTCAGGATTGGAGAGTGAAACCTAAACAAAGGCCGACTCTCTGCTGCTGCTTCATATCTAAAGGCTGGTTGAATGTTTTCCATTGTTTTCTTTTTAACTTGGGCTCTTTGTGTTCAGAGTTTGAACTTAATTATTTAGTTTGATTTATGTTGAGCCAGTTAACCTGAAAGACTCATATGTGTATAAACGTGCACGGAAACCAGCACTCACCCGAAGAGGCGGGCACACCCCTTCAAACACACCTCAGGATTTTTATGTGCTTTTTATCACTGTGATAAGG